>NC_041390.1:133037326-133042481 GCF_002162155.2 Triticum dicoccoides | reverse complement strand
ACTGATACTTCCAACCGTGCTTTCCATTGATAGCCTCATCTGATGCCATGTCCGGAGATAGGATGCAGAGCCAGGAGGCGAACGCCAGCAAGAAGCCAGCGACGAGACCCAAGGTCCCGTCCGGGACGAGGGGAAAGTGGAGGCTCTCCACTGTAGACTAGGCCCCATCAGAGCAGGCCTCTGGTCAGTGAGGGTGCCTCAGCCCTGCACGACCGAAAGGGTATGTTTTCGTCTCCCATCTCGTGTCCGGTCTTGGCCTCCCAATTCACCCCTTCCCCTGAGGCCTTCTCCATTTCTACGTCCTTCAGCTTTATCACCTCGCTCCCAATTCCATTCTGCACATCGCCTGCTATGTTACTTTCTGTGAGGCATTCTTGTGCTGCGAGCCACACTTCGGGCTCTGGTGCAAGTATTTCAACATGAAGCTCCAAAGCAACAACCCAAAGGAATGAGAATGCAACGTCACGACAATCAACAAGACCCCTGGTTTCGATTATCTAAATGTAACCATTATTGAAACCGTCAAAAACAGGCAGGAGGAGTGGTTTTATATCTCCGGTGCACTGCTGGAGAACTCTCCTCGGGCCAGGATAGCCGCCCCCTTCACCCCAACCCCACCAAGCTCTTCTCATGGAAGCCGAGGAGCAGCAAACACATCGGGTGATCCGAGGAGGTGGCCCAGCTAAGCGAGAAGATAGTGACTCACATGGACATGTATATTGCTCTGATTTACAAATGCATTGCACAGATATAAGAGCAAACAATCTACACACACAAACTACTTTCCAAATCTTGGCGCGGATGCACGGCCCATAATCCATGTGCCCCGCCCTTGCGTGTCACAAATTTTCTTATCTTTGTAGTGTTGAAAATGTATCACATTGTGTGTGGTTGGCATTTAGTCCACATTTGGTATTATGGTTTTGCAATTACGTAGTTGCGATTTTGTGGATTTGTTGGCAAAAGACAAAATTGCAATTAAAAAAATGTGAACTAGAACTTTTATATGATATCAATTTTTTATCCGCCTACAATATCACAGAATTAATTTTTTCTCACAAAACTTTACATATTAGTAATATACTAGATAATGTTTGTTGCAAAAAAAGTTTCAGAAATATTTGATTTTTTCATTCATTTATTTTTGCAATTCGGATACATGTTCGCCATGGCATTTTTGTGTTATCTCCCCTCTATAAACTTGGTCTGCAATGTTTGACCCGGGATAACTAAACTCAGTCGCAATGTATTTTTCAAACTGAGCGGATATTTGCCGCCTAAATTAAGTGTGAAAATTACATGAACCCTGCATATTTTGATTGTGTATTTGCAATGACCCTCGCGGGTATATATGAAGTACAACATGGAGAGAGGATTGGAGTACAAGATAATTCATTATTGGTTTAAACCAAATATATCTATATCTCTAACTAACACGTTTATACTTATAACATCTCCCCTCAGTCGTAACGGGAGTAAAATGGATGATTGCAACTAAATTTGAAGTCTTGCGCTTCTGTCGTCTTCTCCTTCATCATCATCAAGTACATTCTGATGCATGGTCCGGTACCTAAGGCGGTGCCTACCATCCCCTGTATCTCTTATGTTCCCTCACACAATCAAAGAGGGAGTGGCGTGAACTCTAGTGGGGACACAAGCATTGTTGACTGAAATTGTTGCCGATGAATAGTTGTAGACGTGGCCCTTGATGTCGAGGTTGAGGTAGCCGATCATGATGAGGTTTCCGCGGTCAAGTTAGTCATGATCGATGGTGTAGTCGTCGTAGCTGGTGTAGCCACACATAGCCGGAGGTGGAGGGTTTTTTGCGCTATGTTATAGATGGCGGAGCTATAGTCGTGGTCCTTGCACCTTGTGAAAGTCATGAGACCATCCCTTTTGCTAGGACTGGAGGAAACTCATCGAGCATATATTTATCTCTTTTTATTTATCTCTAATTAACACGTTTATAATTCAGCATGGCAGAGTTGGACAACAACACAACCGCAAACAACCTTTCACACACAATGACTTAACCTCACCCGACTGCATGACGAGTTACTGAGAGAAACCAATTTTGTTTTTCTATTTTCTTTCTAAATGATAAGTGCCACACGTGTGGCACGAAATAACATGGTCCAAACGCCCCCATTATCATCCGTTTTGCCACATCAAACAGATGACATCAGCGGAATATTTTTTGTTTTTTGAACTTAAAAATGTTTCATCTCCTAAATAAAAAACCTAATTAAATTTTTTCATCATTAAATTCGTCTCGACGAGATCTTTAAAACTAGATCTCATATTCTTATATTTTGATGACTTTTTTTGCTAAAAGTTGGCATGATGTTACACTGAAGTTGTCATAGTGTTTACACTAAAGTTGCCATGATATGTTTCATCTATTTTTTTGCTTGATTTAAAGCTACTATTGTATTTCAACTATTTTGTAGGGCAAATTTTATTAATTGACCATGGCAATTTTTAGTAATTAACCACAGCAAATTTAATTCATGGATCATGGCAATTTTTTGTAATTTATCATGGCAAATTTAGTTTATAGATCATGGCAATTTTAGTTTATATATCATGATAATTCTAGTATTTTGACCATGAAAATTATTTTTTGTATGAACCATGGCAAATTTTAGTACATGCATCATGGCAAATTTAAGTAATTCACCATAGCAATTTTAGTTTCTGGTTCATGGCAAATTTGAGTCATTGACTATGCATTTTGAAATTAATTGACAACAGATTTCTTTTTAATTATGAACCATTTCAAAATTATTTCATGGATCATGGCAAATTTTAGTAATTCTCCATGGAAAGTTTAGTTTCTTAATTCCCTTTTTCATTACATGTCAAAATTTACTTGAAATATAGAAGAAAAAAATAGTTGAAACATATTATGAAAACTTCAGTGTAAACATCATGGCAATTTATTAGCAATAGACATGACAACTTTTGACTGCCAAAAAATATCGTCAAAACATATCAATACGGGGTCTAGTTTCAAAGTCCTCGTCACGATGAATTTAATGGTCAAAACAGATTTCCAATTAGATTTTTCATTTAAGAGATAAAACATTTTAAAGTTTGAAAAACCCAAACAATTCCCGCTGACATCATCTGTTTTTCTCCCTTGCATGCATGTGCAAAAGAAACAAAAAGGCTGATGTGTCATAATGGGTGGCTAAAAGAGCGTTTAGCCCGATATCCTTCAGCCCACACGTGTGGACGGAATTGCTTCGTGCCACATGTATCAGGATCCCTTTTCTTTGAGGGAATTCCATCAAGTCCATCTTCTGGAAGAACGACCCATGCGTCGTCCAGCGGGCGAATCGGATGGCAGAATTGTCATCGTCATTCTAGCCCATCCTTCGTAGGTTCTTGTTGGAAATATGCCCTAGAGGCAATAATAAAATGGTTATTATTATATTTCCTTGTTCATGATAATTGTCTATTGTTCATGCTATAATTGTATTAACCGGAAACCGTAATACATGTGAGAATACATAGACCACAACATGTCCCTAGTAAGCCTCTAGTTGATTAGCTCGTTGATCAATAGATGGTTATGGTTTTCTGACCATGGACATTGGATGTCGTTGATAACGGGATCACATCATTAGGAGAATGATGTGATGGACAAGACCCAATCCTAAGCATAGCACAAGATCGTGTAGTTCATTTGCTAGAGCTTTTCTAATGTCAAGTATCATTTCCTTAGACCATGAGATTGTGCAACTTCCGGATACCGTAGGAGTGCTTTGGGTGTATAAAACGTCACAATGTAACTAGGTGGCTATAAAGGTGCACTACAGGTATTTACGAAAGTGTTTGTTGGGTTGACACGAATCAAGACTGGGATTTGTCACTCCGTATGACGGAGAGGTATCTCTAGGACCACTCGGTAATGCATCATCATAATGAGCTCAATGTGACTAAGGAGTTAGCCACGGGATCATGCGTTACGGAATGAGTAAAGAGACTTGCCGGTAATGAGATTGAACGAGGTATGGGGATACCGACGATCGAATCTCGGGCAAGTAACATACCGATGGACAAAGGGAATTGTATACGGGATTGATTGAATCCTCGACATCGTGGTTCATCCGATGAGATCATCGTGGAACATGTGAGAGCCAACATGGGTATCCAGATCCTGCTGTTGGTTATTGGACGAAGAGATGTCTCGGTCATGTCTGCATGGTTCCCGAACCCGTAGGGTCTACACACTTAAGATTCGGTGATGCTAGAGTTGTAATGGGAATAGTATGTGGTTATCGAAGGTTGTTCGGAGTCCCGGATGAGAACTCGGACGTGACGAGGAACTTCGGAATGGTCCGGAGGTGAAGATTGATATATTGGACGAAGGGTATTGGAGTACGGAATTGTTCTGGGAGTACCGGGTGACGACCAGCGTGACCGAAAGGAGTTTCGGAGGCAACGCCAAGCGTTGGGGGGCCTTATGGGCCAATGGGAGGGGCACACCAGCCCACTAAGGGGTTGTGCGCCCCTCCCACCCCATCTCACGTAAATTGGAGAGGTGGGGGCGTCCACCCTAGGGTAGCCGCCCCTCCCGGCTTGGGGGGCAAGTTTCCTAGGGGTGGGGCGCCCAAACCCATCTAGGGTTTCCCCTGTGGCCGCCGCCCCTTCCCTAGGGGAACCATAGGGTGCCTCCTCCTCCCCCTTCCCCCTGTATATAGTGAGGGGGAGAGAGGGCAGCCGCACCCCTTCCCCGGCGCAGCCCCTCCCTCTTATGATACGTCTCCAATGTATCTATAATTTTTGATTGTTCCATGCTATTATATTATCTATTTTGGATGTTTAATGGGCTTTATTATACACTTTTATATTAATTTTGGGACTAACCTACTAACCCAAGGCCCAGTGCAAATTGCTATTTTTTTGCCCATTTCAGTGTTTCGCAGAAAAGGAATATCACACGGAATGAAACCTTCGGGAGAGTTATTTTTGGAACAAACGTGATCCAGGGGACTTGGAGTAGACGTCAAGAAAGAAGCGAGGCAGCCACGAGGCAGGGAGGCGCGCCCCCCACCCTCGTGGGCCCCTCGCAGTTCCACTGACCTACTTCTTCCTCATATATATATATATACACACACACACACACACACACACACACACACACACA
>NC_041390.1:132822321-133036576 GCF_002162155.2 Triticum dicoccoides | reverse complement strand
AGATCCCATCTTGGGGCCTTTTTCGGAGCTCCGCCGGAGGAGAAATCGATCACGGAGGGCTTCTACATCAACACCATAGCCTCTCCGATGATGTGTGAGTAGTTTACCATAGACCTTCGGGTCCATAGTTATTAGCTAGATGGCTTCTTCTCTCTCTTTGGATCTCAATACAATGTTCTCCTCGATCTTCTTGGAGATCTATTCGATGTAACTCTTTTTGCGGTGTGTTTGTCGAGATCCGATGAATTGTGGGTTTATGATCAAGTTTATCTATGAACAATATTTGATTCTTCTCTGAAATCTTTTATGTATGATTGGTTATCTTTGCAAGTCTTTTCGAATTATCAGTTTGGTTTGGCCTACTAGATTGATCTTTCTTGCAATGGGAAAAGTGCTTAGTGATACGTCTCCAACGTATCTATAATTTTTGATTGCTCCATGCTATATTATCTACTGTTTTGGACATTATTGGGCTTTATTATCCATTTTTATATTATTTTTGGGACTAACCTATTAACCGGAGGTCCATCCCAGAATTGCTGTTTTTTGCCTGTTTTAGGGTTTCGAAGAAAAGGAATATCAAACGGAGTCCAAAACGGAATGAAACCTTCGGAAACGTGATTTTCTCACCGAATACAACTCAGGAGATTTGGACCCTACGTCAAGCCAATTAACAGGAGGCCACGAGGTAGGGGGCGCGCCTGCCCCCCCAGGCGCGCCCTCCACCCTCGTGGGCCCCCTGTTGCTCCACCGACGTACTTCTTCCTCCTATATATACCCACGTACCCCCAAACGATCAGATACGGAGCCAAAAACCTAATTCCACCGCCGCAACTTTCTGTATCCACGAGATCCCATCTTGGGGCCTGTTCCAGAGCTCCGCCGGAGGGGGCATCGATCACGGAGGGCTTCTACATCATCATCCAAGCCCCTCCGATGAAGTGTGAGTAGTTTACTTCAGACCTACGGGTCCATAGTTAGTAGCTAGATGACTTCTTCTCTCTTTTTGGATCTCAATACAATGTTCTTCCCCTCTCTCATGGAGATCTATTCGATGTAATCTTCTTTTTGCGGTGTGTTTGTTGAGACCGATGAATTGTGGGTTTATGATCGAGTCTATCTATGAATAATATTTGAATCTTCTTTGAATTCTTTTATGTATGATTGGTTATCTTTGCAAGTCTCTTCGAATTATCAGTTTGGTTTGGCCTACTAGATTGGTTTTTCTTGCCATGGGAGAAGTGCTTAGCTTTGGGTTCAATCTTGCGGTGTCCTTTCCCAGTGACAGAAGGGGCAGCAAGGCACGTATTGTATTGTTGCCATCAAGGATAACAAGATGGGGTTTTTATCATATTGCATGAAACTATCCCTCTACATCATGTCATCTTGCTTAAGGCGTTACTATGTTTTTAACTTAATACTCTAGATGCATGCTGGATAGCGATCGATGAGTGGAGTAATAGTAGTAGATGCAGGCAGGAGTCGGTCTACTTGTCTCAGACGTGATGCCTATATACATGATCACACCTAGATATTCTCATAACTATGCTCAATTCTATCAATTGCTCAATAGTAATTTGTTCACCCACCGTATAATACTTATGCTCTTGAGAGAAGCCACTAGTGAAACCTACGGCCCCGGGGTCTCTTTCTCATCATATCAATTTCCATCACTTTATTATTGCTTTGCTTTTTTACTTTGCCTTTTACTTTTTACTTTGCATCTCTATACCAAAAATACCAAAAATATTATTCATCATCTCTATCAGATCTCACTTTCGTAAGTGACTATGAAGGGATTGACAACCCCTAAGCGCATTGGTTGCGTTGAGCTATTGTTTTTGTGTAGGTACGAGGGACTCGTGCGTAGCCTCCTACTGGATTGATACCTTGGTTCTCAAAAATTGAGGGAAATACTTACGCTACTCTGCTGCATCATCCTCTCCTCCTCGGGGAAATCCAACGCAGTGCTCAAGAGGTAGAAAGAAGAATTTCTGGCGCCGTTGCCGGGGAGTCTACGCAAAAGTCAACATACCAAGTACCCATCACAATCCCTATCTCCCGCATTACATTATTTGCCATTTGCCTCTCATTTTCCTCTCCCCCACTTCACCCTTGCCGTTTTATTCACCCTCTCTCTCTCTATCCTCCCTCTCTTTCTCTATTTGCCTCTTTTTGCCCATCTACCTTTTGTTTGCTCGTGTGTCAGTTTGCTAGCTTGTCGTTATGTCAAGTCCTTTACCTTCTGCCTCTATGTCTGAAATTGGGGAAGTTATTGTCGATATGGACAATAATATCATGAAAAATTCTGATGCTCCTGCTAAAGAACCTACCATCTTTCATACAAAAAAATTCCGTGTTGGTACTGGTAATATTATTGGAAAAGGAGTTATTCAAGATTTCTTTACTTGTGCCGGTGCTTTACCTTCTATGGGAAGTTCTATCCTTCATAGAACTAGTAGTCTTGCAGACGCTATTGGCATGCTTGTAGTTGAACTTGAAAGACAATTCATGCACATACATCCTTCCATACAAAGGATTTTTCTGGAATTTTCTAATATTGAGCATTCTTCTGTTAAGCGTGCCGCTACTATCTTTTGGCTCATGAGTTTAGATTCATAATAAAAGAAGCCAAAGAAATCTTTGCGCAGTATAGGGTGGACGCTTGCCGTCCTCCCATAGAGGCTATCCTCTTTGATCAAGAAGAAATAATGTGTTTTCAATCTCTAGACTATGTTGATTTCAATGAAAATCTTAGAAAAAGGGTTCCTACCAATGTTTTAGTTGATAGAATTTCTAAACTTAATGATGATTTGGATATTCAAAATAATGAACTAGGATATTCTCTTGAATATAGGCTCACAAAGTTCTGTCAAAAGAATGCTTATAATGATGAATTGGTTGTGCATTATGAAGGACCAAAGGAGGAACGTATACCTCCCAAGGTTGATCTTGGGGACTTTTGTCCCGTTAAATTTAGCCCTTTTGATTACTTTTGCTTGCCTCAAAGAAAACTTGCTGCCGAACATAGAGAATATGAAATGAGTTTTAATAATCTATCTTACTATTATGGCAATACCTAGATCTATTTCTTGCTTGTTATGCCTAGCTAGGGGCGTTAAACGATAGCGCTTGTTGGGAGGCAACCCAATTTTATTTTTATTCCTTGATTTTTGCTCCTGCCTAGTAATAAATAAATTATTTATCCTTAGTTTTGGTTGTGTTTTTTGTGTTTAATTAGTGTTTGTGCCAAGTAGAACCGTTGGGAAGACTTGGGGAAAGTCTTGTTGAACTTGCTGTAAAAAGCAGAAACTTTAGCGCTCACGAGAACTGCTGTCATTTTTATTTGGAGAGTGATATTTAGTTAATTCTTTTTTCAGATGATTAATAGATAAATTACTCACGTCCAGCAATTTATTTTAGAATTTTTGGGGTTCCAGATCTTGCGCTAGCTACAGATTACTACAGACTGTTCTGTTTTTGACAGATTCTGTTTTTCGTGTGTTGTTTGCTTATTTTAATGAATCTATTGATATTAAAATAATTTATAAACCATAGATAAGTTGGAATAAAATAGGTTTAACACCAATATAAATAAATAATTAGTTCATTACAGTACCTTGAAGTGGTCTTTTGTTTTCTTTCGCTAACGGAGCTCACGAGATTTTCTACTTTAAGTTTTGTGTTGTGAAGTTTTCAAGTTTTGGGTAAAGATTTGATGGATTATGGAACAAGGAGTGGCAAGAGCCTAAGCTTGGGGATTCCCATGTCACCCCCAAGATAATCTAAGGACACCTAAAATCCTAAGCTTGGGGATGCCCCGGAAGGCATCCCCTCTTTCGTCTACTTCTATCGGTAACTTTACTTGGAGCTATATTTTTATTCACCACATGATATGTGTTTTGCTTGGAGCGTCTTTTATGATTTGAGTCTTTGCTTGCTAGTCTACCACAATCATCCTTGCTGTACACACCTTTTGAGAGAGCCGTACATAATTTGGAATTTGATAGAACACTCTATGTGCTTCACTTATATCTTTTGAGCTCTATAGTTTTACTCTAGTGCTTCACTTATATCTTTTGAGTTTTATAATTTTGCTCTAGTGCTTCACTTATATCTTTTAGAGCACGGTGGTGGATTTGTTTTATAGAAACTATTGATCTCTCATGCTTCACTTAGATTATTTTGAGAGTCTTAATAGCATGGTAATTTGCTTAAAATCCTAATATGCTTGGTATGCAAGATTAATAATAAAACTTTCTTATGAGTGTGTTGAATACTAAGAGAAGTTTGATGCTTGATGACTGTTTTGAGACATGTATGTAATAATATCAAAGTCGTGCTAGTTTAGTAGTTGTGAAATTGAGAAATACTTGTGTTGAGGTTTGCAAGTCCCGTAGCATGCACATATGGTAAACGTTATGCAACAAATTTGAAACATGAGGTGTTATTTGATTGTCTTCCTTATGAGTGGCGGTCGGGGACGAGCGATGGTCTTTTCCTACCAATCTATTCCCCTAGGAGCATGCGCGTAGTGCCGAGGTTTTTGATGACTTGTAAATTTTTGCAATAAGTATGTGAGTTCTTTATGACTAATGTTGAGTCCATGGATTATACGCACTCTCACCCTTCCATCCTTGCTAGCCTCTTCGGTACCGTGCATTGCCCTTTCTCACGTTGAGAGTTGGCGCAAACTTCGCCGGTGCATCCAAACCCCGTGATATGATACGCTCTTTCACACATAAACCTCCTTATATCTTCATCAAAACAGCCACCATACCTACCTATTATGGCATTTCCATAGCCATTCCGAGATATATTGCCATGCAACTTTCCGTCATTCCGTTCATCATGACACATTCATCATTGTCATATTGCTTAGCATGATCATGTAGTTGACATAGTATTTGTGGCAAAGCCACTGTTCATAATTCTTTCATACATGTCACTCTTGATTCATTACATATCTCGGTACACCGCCGGAGGCATTCATATAGAGTTATCTTTGTTCTAGTATCGAGTTGTAATCATTGAGTGATAAATAAATAGAAGTGTGATGATCATCATTATTAGAGCATTGTCCCAAGTGAGGAATAAATAAAAAATAAAAAAAGAGAAAGGCCATAAAAAAGAGAAGGCACAAAAAAGAGAAAGGCCATAAAAAAAGAGAAGGCCCAAAAAATGAGAGAAAAAGATAGAAGGGACAATGTTACTATCCTTTGCCACACTTGTGCTTCAAAGTAGCACCATGATCTTCATAGTAGAGAGTCTCTCATGTTATCACTTTCATATACTAGTGGGAATTTTTCATTATAGAACTTGGCTTGTATATTCCAACAATGGGCCTCCTCAAGTGCCCTAGGTCTTCGTGAGCAAGCAAGTTGGATGCACACCCACTAGTTTCTTTTGTTGAGCTTTCATACATTTATAGCTCTAGTGCATCCGTTGCATGGTAATCCCTACTCCTTGCATTAACATCAATCGGTGGGCATGTCCATAGCCCATTGATTAGCCTCGTTGATGTGAGACTTTCTCCTTTTTGTCTTCTCCACATAACCCCCTCATTATATTCTATTCCACCTATAGTGCTATGTCCATGGCTCGCGCTCATATATTGCATGAAAGTTTATAGGTTAGAGATTACTAAAGTATGAAACAATTGCTTGGCTTGTCATCGGGGTTGTGCATGATGATAGCATTCTTGTGTGACGAAAATGAAACATGACTAAACCATATGATTTTGTAGGGATGAACTTTCTTTGGCCATGTTATTTTGAGAAGACATAATTGCTTAGTTAGTATGCTTGAAGTATTATCATTTTTATGTCAATATGAACTTTTGTCTTGAATCTTTCGGTTCTGAATATTCATACCACAATTAAGAAGAATTACATTAAAATTATGCCAAGTAGCACTCTGCATCAAAAATTCTGTTTTTATCATTTACCTACTCGAGGACGAGCAGGAATTAAGCTTGGGGATGCTTGATACGTCTCCAACGTATCTATAATTTTTTATTGCTCCATGCTATATTATCTACTGTTTTGGACATTATTGGGCTTTATTATCCACTTTTATATTATTTTTGGGACTAACCTATTAACCGGAGGCCCAGCCCAGAATTGGTGTTTTTTGCCTGTTTTAGGGTTTCGAAGAAAAGGAATATCAAACGGAGTCCAAACGGCATGAAACCTTCGGGAACGTGATTTTCTCACCGAATACAACTCAGGAGATTTGGACCCTACGTCAAGCCAATTAATAGGAGGCCACGAGGTAGGGGCCGCGCCTGCCCCCCAGGCGCGCCCTCCACCCTCGTGGGCCCCTGTTGCTCCACCGACGTACTTCTTCCTCCTATATATATACTGGTACATACATAGCTACTGGTACATACCCTCAGCCTCGAGGGATAACTACTCCCTCCTCGTCATGGAGAGCGCCGGGATGATGAAGATGGCCACCGGAGAGGGATTCTCCCCTCTAGCAGGGTGCCGGAATGGGTCTAAATTGGTTTTCGATGGCTACGGAGGCTTCTGGCGGCGGAACTCCCGATCTATTCTGCTCCCCGAAGTTTTTAGGGTATATGGGCATATATGGGAGGAAGAAGTACGTCGGTGGACCTCCGGGCTGTCCACGAGGCAGGGGGTGCGCCCAGGGGGGCTGGGTGCGCCCCCACCCTCGTGGGTAGCCCGGGACTCTCCTAGTCCAACTCTGATACTCCGTGGGCTTCTTCTGGTCCAAAAATAAGTTCCGTGAAGTTTCAGATCAATTGGACTCCATTTGATTTTCTTTTTCTGTGATACTCTAAAACAAGGAAAAAACAGAAACTGGCACTGGGCTCTAGGTTAATAGGTTAGTCCCAAAAATAATATAAAAGTGCATAACAAAGCCCATAAACATGCAAAACAGATAATATAATAGCATGGAACAATCAAAAATTATAGATACGTCGGAGACGTATCAGCATCCCCAAGCTTAATTCCTACTTGTCCTCGAGTAGGTAAATGATAAAAACAGAATTTTTGATGTGGAATGCTACCTAACATAATCATTAATGTAATCTTCTTTATTGTGGCATGAATGTTCAGATCCATAAGATTCAAGACAAAAGTTTAATATTGGCATAAAAATAATAATACTTCAAGCATACTAACTAAGCAATCATGCCTTCTCAAAATAACATGGCCAAAGAAAGTTATCCCTACAAAATCATATATTCTGGCTATGCTCCATATTCACCACACAACGTATTTAAATCATGCACAACCCCAATGACAAGCCAAGCAATTGTTTCATACTTTTGATGTTCTCAAACTTTTTCAATCTTCACGCAATATATGAGCGTGAGCCATGGACATAGCACTATATGTGGAATAGACTGGTGGTTGTGGAGAAGACAAAAAGGAGAAGATAGTCTCACATCAACTAGGCATATCAACGGGCTATGGAGATGCCCATCAATAGATATCAATGTGAGTGAGTAGGGATTGCCATGCAACGGATGCACTAGAGCTATAAATGTATGAAAGCTCAACAAAAGAAACTATTGGGTGTGCATCCAACTCGCTTGCTCACGAAGACCTAGGGCATTTTGAGGAAGCCCATCATTGGAATATACAAGCCAAGTTCTATAATGAAAGATTCTCACTAGTATATGAAAGTGACAACATAGGAGACTCTCTATCATGAAGATCATGGTGCTACTTTGAAGCACAAGTGTGGTAAAAGGATAGTAGCATTGCCCCTTCTCTCTTTTCCTCTCATTATTTTATTTTATTTTATTTTTTATTTGGGAATTTTCTCTTTTTTATGGCCTCTTTTTTTTTCGTTCGGAGTCTCATCCCGACTTATGGGGGAATCATAGTCTCCATCATCCTTTCCTCACTGGGACAATTCTCTAATAATGATGATCATCACACTTTTATTTACTTACAACTCAAGAATTACAACTGGATACTTATAACAAAATATGACTCTATATGAATGCCTCCGGCGGTGTACCGGGATGTGCAATGACTCATGAGTGACATGTATGGAAGAATTATGAACGGTGGCTTTGGCAGAAATACAATGTCAACTACATGATCATGCAAGGCAATATGTCAATTATGGAGCGTGTCATAGTAAACAGAACGGTGGAAAGTTGCATGGCAATATATCTCGGAATGGCTATGGAAATGCCATAATAGGTAGGTATGGTGGCTGTTTTGAGGAAGATATATGATGGGTTTATGGTACCGGCGAAAGTTGCGCGGTACTAGAGAGGCTAGCAATGGTGGAAGGGTGAGAGTGCGTATAATCCATGGACTCAACATTAGTCATAAAGAACTCACATACTTATTGCAAAAATCTATTAGTTATTGAAACAAAGTACTACACACATGCTCCTAGGGGGATATATTTGTAGGAAAAGACCATCGCTCGTCCCTGACCACCACTCATAAGGAAGGCAATAAATAAATAAATCATGCTCCGACTTCATCACATAACGGTTCACCATATGTGCATGCTACGGGAATCGCAAACTTCAACACAAGTATTTCTCAAATTCACAACTACTCACTAGCATGACTCTAATATCACCATCTTCATATCTCAAAACAATCATCAAGTATCAAACTTCTCATAGTATTCAATGCACTCTATATGAAAGTTTTTAATATATCCCTCTTGGATGCCCATCATATTAGGACTAAATTCACAACCAAAGCAAATTACCATGCTGTTTAGGACTCTCAAAATAATATAAGTGAAGCATGAGAGATCAATTATTTCTACAGAATAAAACCACCACCGTGCTCTAAAAGATATAAGTGAAACACTAGGGCAAATGACAAACTACTCCGAAAGATGTAAGTGAAGATCAATGAGTAGTCGAATAATTATGCAACTATGTGAAGACTCTCTAACATTTAAGAATTTCAGATCTTGATACTTTATTCAAACAGAAAAAAAATTGACGCTCCAAGCAAAACACATATCATGTGGTGAATAAAAATATAGCTCCAAGTAAAGTTACCGATGAACGAAGACGAAAGAGGGGATGCCTTCCGGGGCATCCCCAAACTTAGGCTTTTGGTTGTCCTTGAATATTACCTTGGGGTGCCTTGGGAATCCCCAAGACTAGGCTCTTGCCACTCCTTATTCCATAGTCCATCGAATCTTTGCCCAAAACTTGAAAACTTCACAACACAAAACTTAACAGAAAACTCATAAGCTCCGTTAGTATAAGAAAATAAATCACCACTTAGGTACTGTTGTGAACTCATTCTAAATTCATATTGGTGTAATATCTACTGTATTCCAACTTCTCTATGGTTCATACCCTCCGATACTACTCATAGATTCATCAAAATAAGCAAACAACACATAGAAAACAGAATCTGTCAAAAACAGAACAGTCTGTAGTAATCTGTAGGATTCGAATACTTATGTAACTCAAAAAATCCTGAGAAATTAGTAAGTCCTAGGAAATTTGTTTATTAATCTACTGCAAGTGGAATTGGTATTTTATCACTCTATGGTAAGAAATGAAAATTATTCCCGTGAGCACATGCTTTCTGTTTTTTACAGCAAGGTCAAATAACAATCACCCAAGAAGGTCCTAAAGGCTTTACTTGGCACAAACACTAATTAAAACATAAAACCACATCTAAACAGAGGCTAGATGAATTATTTATTACTAAACAGTAACAAAAATCAAGGAACAAAAATAAAATTGGGTTGCCTCCCAACAAGCGCTACGTTTAACTCCCCTAGCTAGGCATGATGATTTCAGTGATGCTCACATAAAAGATAAGAAGTGAAACATAAAGAGAGCATCATGAAGAATATGACTAGCACATTTAAGCCTAACACACTTCCTGTGCATAGGGATTTTGTGAGAAAACAACTTGTGGGAACCATAATCAACTAGCATAGGAGGGCAAAACAAGCATAACTTCAAAACTTTAAGCACATAGAGAGGAAACTTGATATTATTGCAATTCCTACAAGCATATATTCCTCCCTCATAATAATTATTAGTAGCATCATGAATGAATTCAACAATATAAACATCACATAAAGCATTCTTTTCATGATCTACAAGCATAGACATTTTATTACTCTCCACACAAGAAAAATTCTTCTCATGAATAATAGTGGGAGCAAACTCAACAAAATAATTATCATGTGAGGCATAATCCAATTGAAAACTAAAATCATGATGACAAGTTTCATGGATATCATTATTCTTTATAGCATACAAGTCATCACAATAATCATCATAGATAGCAACTTTGTTCTCATAATCAATTGGAACCTCTTTCGGAATAGTGGATTCATCACAAAATAAAGTCATGACCTCTCCAAATCCACTTTCATCAATATAATCATCATAAATAGGAGGCATGCTTTCATCATAATAAATTTGCTCATCAAAACTTGGGGGACAAAAAATATCATCTTCATCAAACATAGCTTCCCCAAGCTTGTGGCTTTGCATATCATTAGTATCATGAATATTCAAGGAATTCGTACTAACAACATTGCTATCATGCTCATCATTCAAAGATTTAGTGCCAAACATTTTAATGCATTCTTCTTCTAACACTTTGGCACAATTATCGGAATCCTTATTTTCATGATAGATATTAAAAAGATGAAGCATATGAGGTACCCTTAATTCCATATTTTTTTGTAATTTTCTTTTATAAACTAAACTAGTGCTAAAACAAGAAACAAAAAGATCCGATTGCAAAATCTAAAGATATACCTTCAAGCGCTAACCTCCCCGGCAACGGCGCTAGAAAAGAACTTGATGTCTACTATACAACCTTATTCTTGTAGACGTTGTTGGGCCTCCAAGTGCAGAGGTTTGTAGGACAGTAGCAAATTTCCCTCAAGTGGATGACCTAAGGTTTATCAATCCATGGGAGGCATAGGATGAAGATGGTCTCTCTCAAACAACCCTGCAACCAAATAACAGAGAGTCTCTTGTGTCCCCAACACACCCAATACAATGGTAAATTGTATAGGCGCACTAGTTCGGCGAAGAGATGGTGATACAAGTGCAATATGGATGGTAGATATATGTTTTTGTAATCTGAAAATATAAAAACAGCAAGGTAACTAATGATAAAAGTGAGCACAAATGGTATTGCAATGCTAGGAAACAAGGCCTAGGGTTCATACTTTCACTAGTGCAAGTTCTCTCAACAATAATAACATAATTGGATCACATAACTATCGTTCAACATGCAACAAAGAGTCACTCCAAAGTCACTAATAGCGGAGAACAAACGAAGAGATTATGGTAGGGTACAAAACCACCTCAAAGTTATTCTTTCTGATCGATCTATTCAAGAGTCCGTAGTAAAATAACATGAAGCTATTCTTTCCGTTCAATCTATCCTAGAGTTCGTACTAGAATAACACCTTAAGATACAAATCAATCAAAACCCTAATGTCACCTAGATACTCCAATGTCACCTCAAGTATCCGCGGGTATGATTATACGATATGCATCACACAATCTCAGATTCATCTATGCAAACCAACACAAAGTACTTCAAAGAGTGCCCCAAAGTTTCTACCGGAGAGTCAAGACGAAAACGTGTGCCAACCCCTATTCATAGGTTCATGGGCGGAACCCGCAAGTTGATCACCAAAACATACATCAAGTGAATCAATAGAATAACCCATTGTCACCACGGTTATCCCACGCAAGACATACATCAAGTGTTCTCAAATCCTTAAAGACTCAATCCGATAAGATAACTTCAAAGGGAAAACTCAATCCATTACAAGAGAGTAGAGGGGGAGAAACATCATAAGATCCAACTATAATAGCAAAGCTCGCGATACATCAAGATCGTACCACCTCAAGAACACGAGAGAGAGAGAGAGAGATCAAACACATAGCTACTGGTACATACCCTCAGCCCCGAGGGAGAACTACTCCCTCCTCGTCATGGAGAGCGCCGGGATGATGAAGATGGCCACCGGAGAGGGATTTCCCCCTCCGGCAGGGTGCCAGAACGGGCCTAGATTGGTTTTCGGTGGCTACGGAGGCTTCTGGCGGCGTAACTCCCGATCAATTCTGCTCCCTGAAGTTTTTAGGGTATATGGGTATATATGGGAGGAAGAAGTACGTCGGTGGACCTCCGGGCTGTCCACGAGGCAGGGGGCGCGCCCAGGGGGGTGGGCGCGCCCCCACCCTCGTGGGCAGCCCGAGACTCTACTGGTCCAACTCCAATACTCCGTGGGCTTCTTCTGGTCCAAAAATAAGTTCCATGAAGTTTCAGGTCAATTGGACTCCGTTTGATTTTCCTTTTCTGCGATACTCTAAAACAAGGAAAACAGAAACTCGCACTGGGCTCTAGGTTAATAGGTTAGTCCCAAAAATAATATAAAAGTGCATAATAAAGCACATAAACATCCAAAACAGATAATATAATAGCATGGAACAATCAAAAATTATAGATACGTTGGAGATGTATCAGAGAGGTGGGGGTGATAACCCACGAGTATAGGGGATCACAACAGTTTTCGAGGGTAGAGTATCCAACCCAAATTTATTGATTCGACGCAAGGGGAGCCAAAGAATATTCTCAAGTATTAACAGTTGACTTGTCAATTCAACCGCACATGAAAGACTTAATATCTGCAGCAAAGTATTTAGTAGCAAAGTAATATGGAAGTAACGGTAACGGTGGCAAAAGTAACAATATTGGTTTTGTAGTGATTGTAACAGTAGCAACGGAAAAGTAACTAAGCAAAGATCAACATGTGAAAAGCAAGTAGGCATTGGATCAGTGATGGATAATTATGTCAGATGTGATTCCTAATGCAACAGTTATAACATAGGGTGACACAGAACTAGCTCCAGTTCATCAATGTAATGTAGGCATGTATTCCGAATATAGTCATATGTGCTTATGGAGAAGAACTTGCATGTCATCTTTTGTCCTACGCTCCCGTGGCAGCGGGGTCCTATTGGAAACTGAGGGATATTAATGCCTCCTTTTAATAGAGTACGGGAACAAAGCATTAGCACTTAGTGAATACATGAACTTCTCAAACTATAGTCATCACCGGGAGTGGTCCCGATTATTGTCACTTCGGGGTTACTGGATCATAACACATAGTAGGTGACTATTGACTTACAAAATAGGATCAAGAACTCACATATATTCATGGAAACATAATAGGTTCAGATCTGAAATCATGGCACCCGGGCCCTAGTGACAAGCATTAAGCATGGCAAAGTCATAGCAACATCAATCCCAGAACATAATGGATACTAGGGATCAAACCCTAACAAAAACTATCTCGATTACATGATAAATATCATCCAACCCATCACCGTCCAGCAAGGCTATGATGGAATTACTCACGGACAACGGTGAGCATCATGAAATTGGTGATGGAGGAAGGTTGATGATGACGATGGCGACGGATTCCCCTCTCCGGAGCCCCGAACGGACTCCAGATCAGCCCTCCCGAGAGAGATTAGGGCTTGGCGGCGGCTCCGTATCGTAAAACGTGATGAATCCTTCTCCCTGATTTTATTCTCCTTGAACGTGAATATATAGAGTTGGAGTTGAGGTCGGTGGAGCCTCAGGGGGCCCACGAGACAGGGGGCACTCCCCAGGAGGGTGGGCACGCCCCCACCCTCGTGGACAGGGTGTGGACCCCTGGTGTTGATTCTTTCGCCAGTATTTTTTATAAATTCCAAAAATATTCTCCGTGAAGTTTCAGGTCATTCCGAGAAATTTTATTTCTGGACAAAATAACACCATGGCAATTCTGCTGAAAACAGCGTCAGTCCGGGTTAGTTCCATTCAAATCATGCAAGTTACAGTCCAAAACAAGGTCAAAAGTGTTTGGAAAAGTAGATACGATGGAGACGTATCAACTCCCCCAAGCTTAATCCTTTGCTTGTCCTCAAGCAATTCTGTTGACAAAGTGAAAGTGATAAAGAAAAACTTTTACAAACTTTGTTTGATCTTGTTGTTGTAAATCTGTAAAGCCAGCATTCAAGTATTCAACAAAGATTATGAACTAACCATATTCACAATAACATTTAGGTATCATGTTTACTCATATCAATGGCATAATCAACTAGCGAGCAATAATAGTAAATCTCGGATGACAACACTTTCTCAAAACAATCATAATATGATATAACAAGATGGTATCTTGCTAGCCCTTTCTGAGACTGCAAAACATAAATGCGGAGCACCTCTGAAGATCAAGGACTGACTAAACATTGTAATTCATGGTAAAAGAGATCTAGTCACAGTCATACTCAATGTAAACTAATAATAATGCATGCAAATGACAGTGGTGCTCTCCAACTGGTGCTTTTTAATAAGAGGATGATGACTCACCATAAAAGTAAATAGATAGGCCCTTCGCAGAGGGAAGCAGGGATTTGTAGAGGTGCTAGAGCTCGATTTTTGAAATAGAGATGAATAATATTTTGAGTGGCATACTTTCATTGTCAACAACCGAGAGATCTTGATATCTTCCATGCTACACACATTATAGGAGGTTCCCAAACAGAATGGTAAAGTTTATACTCCCCCTCCACCAACAAACATCAATCCATGGCTTGTCCGAAACAACATGTGCCTCTAACTAACAACAACCCTGGGGGAGTTTTGTTTGCAATTATTTTAATTTAAGCATGGGACTGCACATCCCGGTTACCAGCCATTTTCTCGTGAATGAGGAGCGGAGTCCACTCCTCGTGAGAATAATCCACCTACCATGGAAGATATAGACAACACTAGTTGATACATGAGCTATTCGAGCATACAAAACAGAATTTCATTTGAAGGTTTAGAGTTTGGCAGATACAAATTTACTTGGAACGGTAGGTAGATACCGCATATAGGAAGGTATGGTGGACTCATATGGAATAACTTTGGGGTTTATGGAAGTGGATGCACAAGCAGTATTTCTTCTTAGTACAAGTGAAGGCTGGAAAGAGACTAGGAAGTGACCAGCTAGAGAGCGACAACAGTCATGAACATGCATTAAAATTAATCAACACTGAGTGCAAGCATGAGTAGGATATAATTCACCATGAGCTTAAATATCATGGAGGTTATGTTGATTTTGTTTCAACTGCATGCGTGAACATGTGCCAAGTCAAGCCACTCAAATCGTTCAAAGGAGGATACCACCCTATCATACCACATCACAACCATTTTAATAGCATGTTGACACGCAAGGTAAACCATTATAAACTCCTAGCAAATTAAGCATGGCATGGGCAACTATAATCTCTAATTGTCATTGCAAACATGTTTCATTCATAATAGGCTGAATCAGGAACGATGAACTAATCATATTTACAAAAACAAGAGAGGTCGAGTTCATACCAGCTTTCCTCATCTCAATCAGTTCATCATATATCGTCATTATTGCTTTTCACTTGAACGACTGAACGATGTGGACAATAATAATAGTGCATGTGCATTGGACTAAGCTAGAATCTGCAAGCATTCAATACAAGGGAGAAGACAAGGTAATATGGGCTCTTGGTTAGATAAACAATAATTCATATGAGAGCCACTCAACATTTTCATCATGGTCTTATCTTCTCGACCCCCAAAGGAAAGAAAAGAAACAAAACTATTTACACGGGAAAGCTCCCAACAAGCAAAAGAAGAATGAGAAATCTTTTTGGATTTTCTTTTAATTATTACTACTACAGGCATGGAAAGTAAACTAGCTAAAAGATACAACTAATTTTTTGGTTTTTCTTAAGGTTTTTCAAACACACAAGAAGAAGGCTTAAAAAGAAAATAAACTAGCATGGATAATACAATGAAAAAGTATGAGCACCGACAACAGGCACATGCTCTGGAGCTGATGTCAGGCTCCAGTATGCATGAACGGCCTCCGGCAAAACAAGGTATGTGCCTGAAAATATGTTAAACAAAGAGGTATCAATAACCCCCTCCACGTCATTACGATGTGGCTCCTCTATGCTACCCGCAAAGGGTATCTTACATACCCGACAAAAATCATATAGTGACATCTCCTTAACCTTATCATATAAGTGAAATTCCACTGAAGGTGGTGATTTCTTAGCATGAAAGTAAAAGTTTTGCACGAAAATATTAGTAAGGAGGAGATACTGTTCGCGCTAGTCGTGGAGGAAGTCGATGAGACCTGCATTCTCAGCCAAATAATAAAAGTCTTCATAAATCACGACTGCTCTCAAGAACTCATCACAAGGCCATTCGCATGGCCGAACCTCCGCAGTGCGAGGGAGATTATATTTGGGCTTCTTATTCTCTTCACTTTGCTTATCCTTCGAGCTTCGGCTCGAAGAGCCCCTCAACAATCTCTTCATCATTTTCTTTCTCTAAAAAATTTCTGAAATTTTTAGTGACTCAAAATAAAAGTGAACCAAACTCAACAAGATTGATAGCAACTACTCATACAAGTGCCTAGAGGCCATATCTTGCATTAAAACTACTTTTGACCACATAAATTTGACATGAAAACTCAATAATAGGGTCACCTAAGCAGCAAAAATTTGCAATAAATAAAGCACTAGAACAAAATCTAATTAGACGATTGGAGGAGTCACGTACCGAAGAACAATCCCCCAAAGCAATTTTGTGAATGGAGCTTTGAGCAAGGAGATCAAAAATGGCAGCAAGATGAGCTAGAACTCAGGTTTGAGCTCGTGGATGATTTTTTCTGGAGGAAGACGAAGTGTGTGGGTGCAAGAATAAGTGGAGGGGGCCCACATGGGGTCCACGAGGCAGGGGGCGCGCCCTGGACCCTCGTGGCCAGGCAGTGTGGCCCCTGGTGTGTTCTCAGTGCCAATAATTCTTAAATATTCTAGAAATAATCATATAAAATTTTCAGGACATTTGGAGAACTTTTATTTTCGGGGTATTTTTTTATTGCAAGGATAATTCAGAAAACAGACAGAAAATACTATTTTTGCTTTATTTAATCTAAATAACAGAAAGTAAAAGGAGGGTACAGAGAGTTGTGCTTTCTAACTTCATCCATCTCATACTCATCAAAAGCAATCCACTAACAAGGTTGATAAAGTCTTGTTAACAAACTCTTTTCGAATAACATGAAACTAGAGAATTTTCGAATAACACTAGGTTACCTCAACGGGGATATGCACATCCCCAACAATAATAATATCATATTTCTTCTTGACAGTAGGAAGAGGAAATTCAAAACCTCCAATAGTAATCGTTGGAATTTTTCCAATAGAATTGATACTGTGGACTTGAGGTTGTTTCCTCGGAAAGTGCACCGTATGCTCATTACCATTAACATGAAAAGTGGCATTGCCTTTGTTGCAATCAATAACAGCCCCTGCAGTATTCAAAAAGGGTCTACCAAGAATAATAGACATACTATCGTCCTCGGGAATATCAAGAATAACAAAGTCCGTTAAAATAGTAACGTTTGCAACCACAATAGGCACATCCTCACAAATACCGACATGTATAACAGTTGATTTATCAGCCATTTGTAAAGATATTTCAGCAGGTGTCAACTTATTTAAATCAAGTCTACGATATAAAGAGAGAGGCATAACACTAACACTGGCTCTGAGATCACATAAAGCAGTTTTACATAGTTTCTTTTAATGGAGCATGGTATAGTTGGTACTCCGGGATCTCCTAGTTTCTTTGGTATTCCACCCTTAAAAGTATAATTAGCAAGCATGGTGGAAATTTCAGCTTCCGGTATCTTTCTTTTATTTGTAACAATATCTTTCATATATTTAGCATAAGGATTCATTTTAAGCATATCAGTCAAACGCATACGCAAAAATATAGGTCTAATCATTTCAGCAAAGCGCTCAAAATCCTCATCATCCTTTTTCTTGGATGGTTTAGGAGGAAAAGGCATGGGTTTCTGAACCCATGGTTCTCTTTCTTTACCGTGCTTCATCATTACCATGGTTTCTGAAAACATCATCATTAACATTATCACTAGGTTCATGTTCGTTACCAGATTGTGTTTCAGCATCAGAAATAGAAATATCATCGGGATTCTCAAGTGTGTCAGCGACAGGTTCACTAAAAGCATGCAAAGTCTTATCATTTTTCTTTTTCTTCTTTTTAGAAGAACTAGGTGCATCAACATTAATTCTCTGAGAATCTTGCTCAATTCTTCTAGGATGGCCCTCAGGATACAAAGGTTCCTGAGTCATTTTACCCCCTCTAGTCACAACTCTAACATCATTTTCATTTTTATTATTATTTAATTCATTGATCAAATCATTTTGAGCTTTAAGCACTTGTTCTAATTGAGTGGTAACCATAGAAGCATGTTTACTAATAAGTTTAAGCTCACCTTTAACTCTAGACATATAATCACTCAAGTGTTCAATCATATAAGCATTACGTTTCAATTGTCTACCAACATAGGCATTGAAGTTTTCTTGTTTAACAATAAAATTATCAAACTCATCCAAGCATTGGCTAGCAGACTTATTACGAGGAATATCACCTTCATAAAATCTATAGAGAGAATTTACCTTTACTCCCAGCGTCGGGTTATCAATACCATGTATTTCTTCAATAGGTGGTAAATTCTTAACATCTTCAGCTTCAATACCTTTTTATTTCATAGATTTCTTTGCCTCTTGCATATCTTCAGGACTGAGAAATAGAATACCCCTTTTCTTCGGAGTTGGCTTAGGAGTTGGTTCTGGGAGTGTCCAATCATTTTCATTACTCAATATATTATTCAATAGCAATTCAGCTTGATCAACAGTTCTTTCCTTGAAAACACAACCAGCACAACTATCCAGGTGGTCTCTAGAAGCATCAGTTAGTCCATTATAAAAGATATCAAGTATTTCATTTTTCTTGAGAGGATGATCAGGCAAAGCATTAAGTAATCGGAGAAGCCTCCCTCAAGCTTGTGGGAGACTCTCTTCTTCAATTTTCACAAAATTATATATTTCCCTTAAGGCAGCTTGTTTCTTATAAGCGGGGAAATATTTAGTAGAAAAGTAATAAATCATATCTTGGGGACTACGCACACAACCAGGAGAAAGAGAATTAAACCATGTTTTAGCATCACCCTTTAATGAGAATGGAAATAACTTAAGGATATAGTAGTAACGAATTTTTTCCTCATTAGTTAACAGGGTGGCTATATCATTTAATTTAGTAAGATGTGCCACAACAGTTTCAGATTCATAGCCATAAAAAGAATCAGATTCAACCAAAGTAATTATCTCAGGATCGATATAAAAATCATAATCCTTATCAGAAATATAGATAGGTGAAGTAGCAAAAGCAAGGTCATATTTCACTCTAGCATTCAAAGATTTTTCTTTCAGCTTAGCTAACAGTTTCTTAAGATCATATCTATCATTGCAAGCTAAAAAGTCTCTAGCAGTTTCTTCATCCATAACATAACCCTCAGGTACATCATGCAATTCATATCTAGGGGGAGAATCTTCATCATCACTTTCATCAATATTATGTGTTTCAATAATTTCATTCTCTCAAAGCCTTGCAAGTTGTTCATCAAGAAATTCACCTTGTGGCACAGTATTATCAAGCATAGAAGTAGTTTCATCATAAGCATCATGCATAGCAAAAGTGGCATCATCGATAACATGCGACATATCGGAATGAATAGCAGGTGTAGGTGTCACAAGTTTACTCATAACAGAAGGTGAATCAAGTGCGGAGCTAGACGACAGTTCCTTACCCCCCTCGTAGTTGAGGGAAAAATCTTGGTTATTTCATCTTTCAAGTTCTTCATAGTGATCAACAGATATAAATCCCAAGTGACTCAAAGAATAAAGCTATGCTCCCTGGCAACGGCGCCAGAAAATAGTCTTGATAACCCACAAGTATAGGGGATCATAACAGTTTTCGAGGGTAGAGTATTCAACCCAAATTTATTGATTCGGCACAAGGGGAGCCAAAGAATATTCTCAAGTATTAGCATTTGCGTTGTCAATTCAACCGCACCTGAAAGACTTAATATCTGCAGCAAAGTATTTAGTACAAAAGTAATATGGAAGTAACGGTAACGGTGGCAAAAGTAACAGTATTGGTTTGGTAGTGATTGTAACAGTAGCAACGGAAAAGTAACTAAGCAAAGATCAATATGTGAAAAGCTCGTAGGCATTGGATCAGTGATGGATAATTATGTCGGATGTGATTCCTCATGTAACAGTTATAACATAGGGTGACACAGAACTAGATCCAGTTCATCAATGTAATGTAGGCATGTATTCCGAATATAGTCATATGTGCTTATGGAGAAGAACTTGCATGTCATCTTTTGTCCTACCCTCCCGTGGCAGCGGGGTCCTATTGGAAACTAAGGGATATTAGTGCCTCCTTTTAATAGAGTACGAGAACTGTCGGGGATATACCCCGCGGTATGACCCGGCCGGAAATATGACCTGGCCGGACTTGGCGATTCACTGGTGACCCGCCCTGACTTGGTGACTCACTAAGTGACCCGCCCGGATCTCTCCACTCACTGATGACCAGGCCGAGCCAGGTGACTCATTGGTGACCCGGCCGGTGGAGCAAGGGAGCAACAAGACCTGGTGGCCCAAGCGGACGGTTCATGGAAGGCCGGCTCGTATTATGGTGGGCCGGCTTAAGAGGAAAGTATAAGGAATATACCCTTACAAAGGAAGCAAGATTAGGACTCCACTTGTAATAGAGTAATCCTAATCCTAATAGGACTAGTCATGTAAACCGCCCCTTCAACATATATAAGGAGGGGCAGGGCACCCAAAGAGGGACAAGAGTCACAAGTTCCGCAAGTTGGACAAGTTAGGTTTAGACAATAGCTCTCGAGATAGAGCACTCTTGTAACCGTGATCATCATCATCAATATCAATGAAGCAGGATGTAGGCTTTTAAACATCGTGTCTCTCATCCCGCTCAACCCCTCTCAAGCTACCACATAGATGCGTTGGCCTCGCGACTAAGTCCTGACACTAAGGACATCTGCCGTGACAATTCCACGACAGTTGGCGCCCACCGTGGGGCTCGCGCATGGTGGTGTTGAGTTCTTGGAGGGATCTCTTTAAGGGATTGAGAAGTTCGTAATTTTCTGAATGAAGAAGAACCAATTTAGAAGGATCTACAGCAACTGCGAGTTCACTAGTCAAGATTGAAGAAGTTTCCTGCAGTGTGTATAAGATTGAGATCGAGAAAATTTAGAGTTGCCGAAAGCCGGCGGGAGATATTTTTAGCTGTGCCACGCCCTCAAGCCGCCGAGACAGGCAGGAAATCGGTCTCGCCGAGATAAATTGCCGCGTCATGTGGGCTGTTAAAGCTGGCAGGTTCCATCAACAGGCGTCATATGTGTCATCTGCTAGTACAAGCGGCAATTAGGACAGCTGCTTGCGGCCACGAGTTCGTCAGATCAATCTACATGAATCAAGTATCTGCCGATCGACCCAAAACCCAAAGCCTGATGGATTCCCAAGTTATTTCACGTGAAAGATTTCTCAACTAGTAGTACGAGTCCAAAAGCTATATGGTGATGTACTACCATCTGACATGAGCTAATGATGAGTGTCAGGTTCTTGAGGCCAAAGGAAAAAATAATGATAGGGAAAATGATGGACGACCAAGAAACGCCACGACCTGGATTCTGCTGTTGCTTGCCCAGCCTGGTCTCCGAGCCGGTTACGATTTCAGCAGCCTCGCCTCCGCTTCCGAGTCTTCAAGCCTTGAGCCGCCCTTTTCCTTTTCCTACAGTCTGCTCGTACGTCGCTACGGCGGCCGTGCCTACAAGTTGCTGCCCCAGCAGATCCGGAGCTGCCTTCTCAGGCCGGGTCAACCATCCGTTGCATGCAGCAACACGTACTTCTACTATTCCTTACTACTGTCTGTGCAAGCAACTACATGACCAAATGCACAAGAGGAAAGAAAATAAAAAAGGATCAAGTCCCCAGAATGAAAAAGGACGGAAGGGAGCGCACATAATCAGATCAAGCAAGCATCTGCTATCTTTTTTGTCTTACTACGTTCAACATTAGTATCGGCGTTCGTCTGACAAAAATACCAGGTGCTACCCTTCTCAGTTATTCTTAATATACTTTAGGTTACTCCGGCAAGTAATATTTTTTGTGTAGGGTAATTATTCATTGCAAAAGTGGCGTCAAAACTCGGATACAGAGCTCGCCAGCATGATCCTACACTAGCGTTCGTCCGAGCCATGCTGCCCAAGCAAAACGCTGCGGTCGATTCACCCGTTTACGCCGGCATATAAACGCCGCGGCCGAGTCGCCCGTCTGCGCCGGCTTACAACACCGCGGTTGACTCGCCCGACCGCGCTGGTTTATAATGCCATGTCCGGTTTTTTCTTACAGTAATTTTTCACCGGTTGAGACGCCCGAGGAAAATTTCAGGATATAGTCCACTACAAAAGTGACGTCATGCCATGGAAATAAGGCTCACACCGGTTTACGACGCCGTGGCCGTCTCTCACGTCCGCGCCGGCTTACAAACGAGGAAGGCAACTTATTAGTCCGCACCGGCTTACAAGTACCGCCGCTGACTCTCTCATCCTCACTGGCTTACAACACCACGACCGACTCATCTGTTGTTCGGGCGAATCAGGTGATATTCATCTAAGTTTATTTTATTAAACATATTGTTTTCATCAAAGAACAATTGCTTTGGTCTGTATATTTTTATGTGCAGCAAAGGTGGTGCCATGTTGTGCCTATGAAGTGTATGTCAGCACCATCACGCACCGGCGTCTGCGTCCGCTTACTGATGGAACAGGTGTGCACAAGTCGCCGCCCGTGCAGCTTAACCTACATCAACCCGCCGTTACGGTGTGAGCCGCCTCTGCCATGACCTGTATAGCCTCTTTGAGTCGCTAGGACCCTGCGACCCATGTCACCGGGACTGAAGAAGTTTCGTGAGCCGTCCCACGTTAAAACGTCACATCTTGAATCGCCGCCTGCCTTCGGGTCGACTCGCGGCCGTTTCAAGCCGTTCAAAGTTGCCGCCTCCACCGCCTCAACCGCGCTGCCACTTCAGTTTATGAGCCGCCGCCCTGGTGATGCCTCCGTCTCCCTGCCGCGTCAACCCGCCGAAGCCGCTTTGAGCCGCTGGGGTTATATTAAGTCGCCGGTTTGCCTGAGCCGTTGGAACTATAATGAGTTGCTGGTCTGCCCGAGCCACCTCTGTCGTGATAAACGGATCATCCATCGTCCAAACAAATCAGGTGCTATCCAGCCAAGTTTGATTTATTAGCACATGTTGTTTTTGTCAAAGAACAAGTTTATCTTTTCCTTGGTCTGCAATATTGTTTATGCAGGGCAATTACTTATGACAAAAAGTGATATTATACCGCGGAGATGGAGGCACGCCAACATTTTTTGGCACAGGTGGTCGTCGTTACTCAACGGACTCCCGCACCGGCTTACAACGTCGTGGCCGTCTCCCACGGCCGCACCGGCTTACAACGTCATGGCTGTCTCTCGCGACCGCACCGATTTACAACGCCGCGGTCGATTCTCCCGTCCATACCGGTTTAAAACGCCGCGGCCGACATATCTGTCAACACCCACGGCCGACTCGGCCGTAATTGATTCCAGTTTCACCATGGTGATCATCAACTCCACGGTCGTAATTGCTGATCTGACGCACCAGGTGAAATCCATCCAGTATATTTTTATATTATATATTGCTTTTTCTATGAAAGAGCAATTACTCCAGTTTGCAAGTTGTCCCATGCAGGATTCAAACCAGTCTATATTATGGTTAATTATGAAGAATCTCAAGCCAACTCCTCAAGTTGCCTCGAGACTCGGGGGCTATGATGACATGACTCAGTAAATGATTGCCAGTTTAAAGCAGATTCAAGAAATCCGGGTCATTGGAAGAAAAAATAGCCCGGCCTCGGAGGCTACTATCTTTTTGATGAATATTTAAAGGCCGTCAGGAAATTTTCGGCTTAAAAGAAAGGATTCCGATTCAAAATCCGGTTCAAGGTAAACCCGTTTCCCACAAAGCTTGAAGCTCTGAAATCCGGTTTAAAGTTCCGGTTCAAAAAGAATTAATCTCTCGTAAGTTCGAGTTCTCAGACAAATTAATGGTTGCCAAAGAGAACTTGCTGCCATAATACGCGATTCAAACATGGGTATCCTACCTTACGACTTATCTTATTATGATCACTTGGGGGCTTCCTGCTCATCGAGCATAGATGTCAATACCCTCTTGATCGGCGCAATGCCAAAACTTATATGGTCACTTGGGGGCTTCCTGTTCAAACATAGGTCGTATTCGAACCAAAGAGAACATAGCTGTCATAACCCTTTTGATCGGCACAAGGCCAAACTCACTAGGGGCTTCTTGATCGTATTCGAATCATAGCTTAACCCCTTTTGGGTCCGACTTGGATCATATTCGAATCAGGGTCGTTAAAAACCTCTCAAGGTCATTTGGGGGCTTCCTGTTCAAACATAGGTCGTATTCGAACCAAAGAGAACATAGTTGTCGGTACCCTCTTGATCGACGCAACGCCAAAGCCACTGGGGGCTACATGATCATATTCGAATCCTAGCTTAACCCCTTTGGAACGATTTACTGATCGTATTCGAATCAGAAACCTCAATTTTTATTTGGTTTAAGTTTTTTGCAAACAATATTTGGTTTTGTCTTGAGACTTTTTTGTTCAGATCTAAGCATATAAGTGTGGTTCCGTTTAAACCCGGTTTGGCTTTGGACGATAAGTCGCCAGCATATGACAATCATCATATATTTGGAAGTATTGGCTTCTAAGGATTGGGTTATCACCCTTACTGCACATGTCATGTAAACCGGCAGTACAAATTAAATATCACAATGGTTATATGTGGGATATTATGATCCGCCCTGCGGTAAATCGCCAGGGGATCTTGTTATTTACTTATGTGCAGGATAAGACTACATTTGAATAGTTACCGGCCCTGGCTTTTGACGTTAAGTCGCCAGGGCATATGTTGTTTAAACTCTATGCAGGATTTACAGAGCTGTGACTTACATAAATGAGTAAGTTCTAGCCCATCATCAAATATTGAAATTGGTGTCTCAAAAGGGTTATCAATTCTTGATTTTCTCAAAGGCTATAATTCGCCGGGTTATAAAAATTCTGGTTTACAATGGAGGCGTATTAAATCTCCATCGGCAAGAGCCGCCGGGTATTTAATCTCCAGATTTACTTGTCAACAGATAATGTATTTGAATATTTAAATAGCTAAACTTGGCTGGATTTTCATTATGATATTAAATGATTGATGTTTTCAAACCGGGTTATTCAAATCTTTAATAGCCAACATGGCTAGATTTTTATTATGGTTATCAGTAACTAAATATTATGATTGAGGTTTTCAAAGGCGCTTCAGCACAAAGGTTATTATTTTACCAATGGATATGATTTATTCTACAATTAAAGGAATAGTCCCGAGTCGCTGCAGGTTTATGACCCGACACTTGGGGGCTACATTATTCAAGTTGAGATCACATCAAATATGCAAGTCCCATGTCACTGCCAGCATGCACCATGGCACTTGGGAGCTAATGTAAAGTCATTTTTTGATCAGCTTATTGAAGACTCGACTCATCCCATTGTAATGAGCCGGCCCTTGGGGGCTACCAATTGCTCGTGTCAACAAATTTTATTCCATTATATTGAAGGGTCCACTATTCAGTTGGTAAAGCACAAAACTCTTAACCTTGTGGACGTGGGTTCAAGCCCCATGGTGGAGATTACATCATATGATGTTATTATCAATGAATCATATACAAAGTCCCAGCTCAGTAATATCTTACTGAGCCGACCCTTGGGGGCTACACGTTGTTGTTCAAGTCTATATGATCATATTTATGAAGTCCCTGCTCATTATTGCATAATGACCCGGCCCTTGGGGGCTACACTGGTTGAAGCTTTTATGAGTATAAGGCAATTACAAGTCGCAGGTTGCTGCAAGTATGACAACCCGACACTTGGGGGCTACATATATGGAGTATTCAGTCTTTACTAGTGACTAAGACGAACAACATGGATTTCTTCAAAGTGGCAGTATTTATATTGAAGCAAGTCTTAAGTCATCACTTTGTTTCTGCTCAAGACTTGGGGGCTACAGGTAATATGGATATAAGGGAGAAAAATCTTCAAATTCTCAGTTTTGAGTAAACCAGATTGACCCGGCGTCACCAATAACTATGACCCGGCGTCGGCAACAATTATGACTCGATGCCATCAATATTTATAAACCGGCAATTTTGATAATGATAAATCGGCAAGTTTTACATCTTCAAGCCGGCTGAAAGTCAGATGAGTATTTCAAGACTAATACTTTCTAAACTGGCGCTTTAGCTGATTCAAGTGGATTATTTCTTACAATATTCCTCTAGAAAAGACCAATGCCAGCAAATTGACTCTGAAGCTGGCATATTGACCCGGATGTCTCAAAAGAAGTATCTGGATTTTTTGCATTCACAAAGTTTGAACATATCTACTAAAGGAGATTTGCGATGAGTTCATGGGCATGTATCAAGAAGGAAATGACAAGGACTTAAAGATGACCAGGTGCCGGCTTATAAGAATTTATAACCAGGATCACAACCTATCAAAGTTGTTCTTGTGTTTATTTTGCAGGATCAGTTTAACATGGATAAATCCAAATTAAAGTGGGGGCTAATGTCAGGGATATACCCCGCGGTACGACCCGGCCGGAAATATGACCCGGCCGGACTTGGCGATTCACTAGTGACCCGCCTTGACTTGGCAACTCACTAAGTGACCCGCCTGGATCTCTCCACTCACTGATGACCTGGTCGAGCCAGGTGACTCATTGGTGACCCGGCCGGCGGAGCAGGGGAGCAACAAGACCCGGTGGCCCAAGCAGACGGTTCATGGAAGGCCAGCTCGTATTATGGTGGACCGGCTTACGAGGAAAGTATAAGGAATATACCCTTACAAAGGAAGCACGATTAGGACTCCACTTGTAATAGAGTAATCCTAATCCTAATAGGTCTAGTCATGTAAACCGCCCCTTCAACATATATAAGGAGGGCAGGGCACCCCAAGAGGGACAAGAGTCACAAGTTCCACAAGTTGGACAAGTTAGGTTTAGACAATAGCTCTCGAGATAGAGCACTCTTGTAACCGTGATCATCATCATCAATATCAATGAAGCAGGATGTAGGTTTTACCTCCACCGTGAGGGGCTGAACCTGGGTAAAACATCGTGTCTCTCGTCCCGCTCAACCCCTCTCAAGCTACCACATAGATGCATTGGCCTCGCGACTAAGTCCTGATACTAAGGACATCTGCCATGACAATTCCACGACAGGAACAAAGCATTAGCACTTAGTGAATACATGAACTCCTCAAACTATAGTCATCACTGGGAGTGGTCCCGATTATTGTCACTTCGGGGTTACCGGATCATAACACATAGTAGGTGATTATTGACTTGCAAAATAGGATCAAGAACTCACATATATTCATGGAAATATAATAGGTTCAGATCTGAAATCATGGCACTCGGGCCCTAGTGACAAGCATTAAGCATGGCAAAGTAATAGCAACATCAATCTCAGAACATAATGGATACTAGGGATCAAACCCTAACAAAACTAACTCGATTACATGATAAATCTCATCCAATCCATCACCGTCCAGGAAGCCTACGATGGAATTACTATGCACGGCGGTGAGCATCATGAAATTGGTGATGGAGGAAGGTTGATGATGACGATGGCGACGGATTCCCCTCTCTGGAGCCCCGAACAGACTCCAAATCAGCCCTCCCGAGAGAGATTAGGGCTTGGCGGCGGCTCCATATCGTAAAATGTGATGAATCTTTCTCCTTGATTTTTTTAGCCTCGAACATGAATATATAGAGTTAGAGTTGAGGTCGGTGGAGCCTCAGGGGGCCCACAAGACAGGGGGCACGCCGCCACCCTCATGGACAGGGTGTGGGCCCCCTGGTGTTGATTCTTTTGCCAGTATTTTTTATAAATTCCAAAAGTATTCTCCGTGAAGTTTCAGGTCGTTCCGAGAACTTTTATTTCTGCACAAAAAATAACACCATGGCAATTCTGCTAAAAACAGCGCCAATCTGGGTTAGTTCCATTCAAATCATGCAAGTTAGAGTCCAAAACAAGGTCAAAAGTGTTTGGAAAAGTAGATACGATGGAGACGTATCAGATCCCATCTTAGATTTCATGGCTTCAAGCCATTTCGTGGAATCTGGGCTCATCGTCACTTCCTCATAGTTCGTAGGTTCGTCATGGTCAAGTAACATGACCTCCAGAACAGGATTACCGTACCACTCTGGTGCGGATCGTACTCTGGTTGACCTATGAGGTTCAATAGTAACTTGATCTGAAGTTTCATGATCATCATCATTAGCTTCCTCACTGATTGTTGTAGGAATCACTGGAACTGATTTCTGTGATGAACTACTTTCCAATTCAAGAGAAGGTACAATTACCTCATCAAGTTCTACTTTCCTCATCCTGCACTGGTAACTTGTGGCACTCGAGTGAAGCCCTGCACTGGTAACTTCATCATCACCATCGCCATGCCATCATGCTGACGGAACTCTCCCTCATCCTCAACTGGATCAAGAGCTCGATGGACGTCATCGTGTTGAACATGTGCTGAACACGGATGTGTCGTACATTCAGTACTTGGATCGGTTGGATCATGAAGACGTACGACTACATCTAACGCGTTACTAAACGCTTCCACTTTCGGTCTACGAGGGTACGTGGACACACTCTGCCATCTCGGTGCTATGCATCTCCTAGATAGATCTTGCGTGATCGTAGGAAAGTTTTTTGAAATACTGCGTTCCCCAACAGTGGCACCCGAGCCAGGTCTATGCATAGATGTTATATGCACGAGTAGAACACAAAGAGTTGTGGGCGATAATAGACATATTGCTTACCACCAACGTCTTACTTTGATTCGGCAGTATTGTTGGATGAAGCGGTCCGGACCGACATTACATGACCGCATTCATGAGACTGGTTCTACCAACGTGCTTCACACACAGGTGGCTAGCGGGTGTCTGTTTCTCCAACTTTAGTTGAATCGAGTTTGACTACGACCGGTCCTTGTTGAAGGTTAAAACAACACACTTGACAAAAAATCATTGTGGTTTTGATGCGTAGGTAAGAACAGTTCTTGCTAGAACCCCGTAGTAGCCACGTAAAACTTGCAACAACAAAGTAGAGGACATCTAACTTGTTTTTGCAGGGCATGTTGTGATGTGATATGGTCAAGACGTGATGAGATATAAATTGTTGTATGAGATGGTAATGTTTTGTAGAAGTTATCGTCTACCGGCAGGAGCCTTATGGTTGTCGCTTTATTGTATGAAATGCAATCGCCATGTAATTGTTTTACTTAATCACTAAGCGGTAGCGATAGTCGTAGAAGCAATAGTTGGTGAGACGACAACGATGCTACGATGGAGATCAAGGTGTCAAGCCAGTGACGATGGAGATCATGACGGTGCTTCGGAGGTGGAGATCAAAGGCACAAGATGATGATGGCCATATCATGTCACATATTTTGATTGCATGTGATGTTTATCCTTTATGCATCTTATTTTGCTTAGTACAGCGGTAGCATTATAAGATGATCCTTCTCTAAATTTCAAGGTATAAGTGTTCTCCCTGAGTATGAACCGTTGCTACAGTTTGTCATGCCGAGACACCACATGATGATCGGGTGTGATAAGCTCTACGTTCACATACAACGGGGCAAGCCAGTTTTGCACATGCAGAATACTCGGGTTAAACTTGACAAGCCTAGCATATGCAAATATGGCTTCGGAACAATAAGACCGAAAGGTCGAACGTGAATCATATAGTAGATATGAGCAACATAGTGATGTTCATCATTGAAAACTACTCCATCTCACGTGATGATCGGACATGGTTTAGTTGATATGGATCACGTGATCATTTAGATGACTAGAGGGATGTCTATCTAAGTGGGAGTTCTTAAGTAATATGATTAATTGAACTTTAATTTATCATGAACTTAGTACCTCATAGTTTTTGCATGTCTATGTTGTTGTAGATCAATGGCCCGTGCTGCCATTACCTTAAGTTTTAATGCGTTCCTAGAGAAAGCTAAGTTGAAAGATGATGGTAGCAACTACACGGACTGGGTCTGTAACTTGAGGATTATCCTCATTGCTGCACAGAAGAATCACGTCCCGAAAGCACCGCTAGGTGTACCACCTGCGCCAGCAACTGCAGACATTGTGAATGCCTAGCAGTCGCGTGTTGATGACTACTCAGTAGTTCAGTGTGCCATGCTTTACGGCTTAGAATCGGGACTTCAAAGACGTTTTGAACATCATGGAGCATATGAGATGTTCCAGGAGTTGAAGTTAATATTTCAAGCAAATGCCCGAGTTGAGAGATATGAATTCTCCAACAAGTTCTATAGCTGCAAAATGGAGGAGAATAATTCTGTTAGTGGACACATACTCAGAATGTCTGGGTACCACAACCACTTGACTCAACTAGGAGTTAATCTTCCTGATGATAGTGTCATTGAGAGAGTTCTTCAATCACTGCCACCAAGCTACAAAAGGTTCGTGATGAACTATAACATGCAAGGGATGGATAAGGCAATTCTCGAGCTCTTCGCAATGCTAAAAGCTGCGGAGGTAGAAATCAAGAAGGAGCATCAAGTGTTGGTGGTTAACAAGACCACTAGTTTCAAGAAAAAGGGCAAAGGGAAGAAGGGGAACTTCAAGAAGAATGGCAAGCAGGTTGTTGCTCAAGTGAAGAATCCCACGTCTGGACCTAAGCCTGAAACTGAGTGCTTCTACTGCAAAGGGACTGGTCACTGGAAGTGGAACTGCCCCAAGTATTTGGCGGATAAGAAGGATGGCAAAGTGAAAGGTATATTTGATATACATGTTATTGATGTGTACCTTAATAATGCTCGTAGTAGCGCCTGTGTATTTGATACTGGTTCCGTTGCTCATATTTGCAACTCGGAACACGGGCTACAGATTAAATGAATATTGGCTGAGGACGAGGTGACGATGAGTGTGGGAAATGGTTCCAAAGTCGATGTGATCGCCATCGGCACGCTACCTCTACATCTACCGTTGGGATTAGTTTTAGACCAGAATAATTGTTATTTGGTGCCAGCGTTAAGCATGAACATTGTATCTGGATCTTGTTTGATGCGAGCCGGTTATTCATTTAAATTAGAGAATAATGGTTGTTCTATTTATATGAGTAATATCTTTTATGGTCATGCACCCTTGATGAGTGGTCTATTTTTGTTGAATCTCGATTATAGTGATACACATATTCATAATATTGAAGCCAAAAAATTCAAGGTTAATAATGATAGTGCAACTTATTTGTGGCACTGTCGTTTAGGTCATATTGGTGTAAAGCGCATGAAGAAACTCCATGCTGATGGGCTTTTGGAATCACTTGATGCTTGCGAACCATGCCTCATGGGCAAGATGACTAAGACTCCGTTCTCCGGAACAATGGAGCGAGCAACTGATTTATTGCAAATAATACATACTGATGTATGTGGTCCGATGAGTGTTTAGGCTCGCGGCGGGTATCGTTATTTTCTGACCTTCATAGATGATTTGTGCAGATATGGGTATATCTACTTAATGAAACATAAGTCTGAAACATTTGAAAAGTTCAAAGAATTTCAGAGTGAAGTGGAAAATCATCGTAACAAGAAAATAAAGTTTCTATGATCTGATCATGGAGGAGAATATTTGAGTTATGAGTTTGGTCTTCATTTTAAACAACGTGGAATAGTTTCACAACTCACGCCACCTGGAACACCACAGCGTAATGGTGTGTCCGAATGTCGTCACTATACTTTATTAGATGTGGTGCGATCTATGATGTCTCTTACTGATTTATCGCTATCATTTTGGGTTTATGCTTTAGAGACAGCTGCATTCACGTTAAATAGGGCACCATCTAAATCCATTGAGATGACACCATATGAACTGTGGTTTGGCAAGAAACCTAAGCTGTGGTTTCTTAAAGTTTGGGCTGCGATGCTTATGTGAAAAATCTTCGACGTGATAAGCTCGAACCCAAATCGGAGAAATGTGTCTTCATAGGATACCCAAATGAGACTGTTGGGTACACCTTCTATCACCGATCCGAAGGCAAGATATTCGTTGCTAAGAATGGATCCTTTCTAGAGAAGGAGTTTCTCTCGAAAGAAGTGAGTGGGAGGAAAGTAGAACTTGATGAGGTAATTGTACCTTCTCTTGAATTGGAAAGTAGTTCATCACAAAAATCAGTTCCAGTGATTCCTACACCAATCAGTGAGGAAGCTAATGATGATGATCATGAAACTTCAGATCAAGTTACTACTGAACCTCATAGGTCAACCAGAGTACGATCCGCACCAGAGTGGTACGGTAATCCTGTTCTGGAGGTCATGTTACTTGACCATGACGAAACTACGAACTATGAGGAAGTGACGATGAGCCCAGATTCCACGAAATGGCTTGAAGCCATGAAATCTGAGATGGGATCTGATACGTCTCCATCGTATCTACTTTTCCAAACACTGTTGCCCTTGTTTTGGACTCTAACTTGCATGATTTGAATGGAACTAACCCGGACTGACATTGTTTTCAGTAGAATTGCCATGGTGTTATTTTTGTGCAGAAATAAAAGTTCTTGGAATGACCTAAAAATCAACGGAGATTATTTTTGGAATATATAAAAAATACTGGCGAAAGAATCAAGGCCAAGGGGCCCACACCCTGTCCACGAGGGTGGGGGCGCGCCTACCCCCCTGGGCGCACCCCCTACCTTGTGGGCCCCCTGGTGCTCCTCCGAGCTTAACTCCAACTCTATATATTCGTGTTTGGGGAGAGAAAACCAGTGAGAAGGATTCATCGCGTTTTACGATACGGAGCCACCGCCAAGCCCTAATCTCTCTCAGGAGGGCTGGTCTAGAGTCCGTTCGGGGCTCCGGAGAGGGGAATCCGTCGCCATCGTCATCATCAACCTTCTTCCATCACCAATTTCATGATGCTCACCACCGTGCGTGAGTAATTCCATCGTAGGCTTGCTGGACGGTGATGGGTCGGATGAGATTTATCATGTAATCGAGTTAGTTTTGTTAGGGTTTGATCCCTACTATCCACTATGTTCTGAGATTGATGTTGCCACGACTTTGCTATGCTTAATGCTTGTCACTAGGGCCTGAGTGCCATGATTTCAGATCTGAACCTATTATGTTTTCATGAATATATGTGAGTTCTTGATCCTATCTTGCAAGTCTATAGTCACCTATTATGTGTTATGATCTGCTAACCATGAAGTGACAATAATCAGGATACTTACCGGTGATGACTGTAGTTTGAGGAGTTCATGTATTCACTATGTGTTAATGCTTTGGTACGGTACTCTATTAAAAGGAGTCCTTAATATCCCTTAGTTTCCAATAGGACCCCGCTGCCACGGGAGGGTAGAACAAAACATGTCATGCAAGCTCTTTTCCATAAGCACGTATGACTATATTCGGAATACATGCCTACTTTACATTGATGAACTGGAGCTAGTTCTGTGTCACCCTAGGTTATAACTATTGCATGAGAAATCGCATCCGACATAATTATCCATCATTGATCCATTGCCTACGAGCTTTTCATATATTGTTCTTCGCTCATTTACTTTTCCGTTGCTACTATTACAATCACTATAAAACCAAAAATATTACTTTTGCTACAGTTACCACTATTATCATATTACTTTGCTACTAAATACCTTGATGGAGATATTAAGTTTCCAGGTGTGGTTGAATTGACAACTCAACTGCTAATACTTGAGAATATTCTTTGGCTCCCCTCGTGTCGAATCAATAAATTTGGGTTGAATACTCTACCCTCGAAAACTGTTGCGATCCCCTATACTTGTGGGTTATCAAGACTATTTTCTGGCGCCATTGCCAGGGAGCATAGCTCTATTCTTTGAGTCACTTGGGATTTATATCTGCTGGTCACTATGAAGAACTTGAAAGATCAAAGAACCAAGATTTTTCCCTCAACTACGAGGGGAGGGAAGGAACTACCATCTAGCTCTGCACTTGATTCACCTTCTGTTTTGAGTAAACTTGCGACACCTACACCTGCTATTCATTCTGATATGTCGCATGTTATTGATGATGCCACTTCTGCTTTGCACGATACTTATGATGAAACTACTTCTATGCTTGATAATACTGTGCCACTAGGTGAATTTCTTGATGAACAACTCGCTAGGGTTAGAGAGAAAGAAATTATTGAAACTGATAATATTGATGAAAGTGATGATGAAGATTCTCCCCCTAGATATGAATTGCCTATTGTGCCTGAGGGTTATGTTATGGATGAAGAAACTACTAGAGACTTTCTTGCTTGCAATGATAGATCTGATCTTAAGAAATTATTAGCTAAGCTTAAAGAAAAGTCTTTGAATGCTAGAATGAAATATGACCCTGCTTTTGCTACTTCACCTATCTTTATTACTGATAAGGATTATGATTTCTCTATCGATCCTGAGTTAATTACTTTGGTTGAATCTGATCCTTTTTATGGCTATGAATCTGAAACCGTTGTGGCACATCTTACTAAATTAAATGATATAGCCACCCTGTTCACTAATGATGAGAAAACTCGCTATTACTTTGTTCTTAAGTTACTTCCATTCTCATTAAAGGGTGATGCTGAAACATGGTTTAATTCTCTTGATCCTGGTTGTGTGCGTAGTCCCCAGGATATGATTTATTACTTTTCTACTAAATATTTCCCCGCTCGTAAGAAACAAGCTGCCTTAAGGGAAATATACAATTTTGTGCAAATTGAAGAAGAGAGTCTCCCACAAGCTTGGGGGAGGCTTCTCCAATTACTTAATGCTTTACCTGATCATCCTGTCAAGAAAAATGAAATGCTTGATATCTTTTATAATGGACTAACCGATGCTTCTAGAGACTACCTGGATAGTTGTGCGGGTTGTGTTTTCAGGGAAAGAACTGTTGATCAAGCTGATTTTTTATTGAATAATATGTTGAGTAATGAAAATGATTGGACACTTCCTGAACCAACTCCTAAGACAACTCCAAAGAAAAGGGGTATTCTATTTCTCAGTCCTGAAGATATGCAAGAGGCAAAGAAATCTATGAAAGAAAAAGGTATTAAAGCTGAAGATGTTAAGAATTTACCATCTCTTGAAGAAATACATGGTCTTGATAACCCGACACAGGTAGTAAAGGTAAATTCTCTCTATAGATTTGATAAATGTGAAATCCCATCTACTAAGTTTGCTAGCCAATGCTTGGATGAGTTTGATAATTTTATGGTTAAGCAAGAAGACTTCAATGCTTATGTTGGTAGACAATTGAAACGTAATGCTTATATGATTGAACACTTGAGTGATTATATGTCTAGAGTTAAAGGTGAACTTAAACTTATTAGTAAACATGCTTCTATGGTTACCACTCAAGTAGAACAAGTACTTAAGGCTCTGAATGATTTGCTCAATGAATTGAATAATAAGAAAAATGATAATGTTGTTAGAGTTATGACTAGAGGGGGTAAAACGACTTAGGAACCTTTGTATCCTGAGGGTAACCCCAAGAGAATTGAGCAAGATTCTCAGAGAACTAATGTAGATGCACCTAGTTCTTCTAAGAAGAAAAAGAAAAATGATAGGACTTTGCATGCTTCTAGTGAACCTGTTGTTGACACACCTGAGAATCCCAATGATATTTCTATTTCTGATGCTGAAACACAATCTGGTAATGAACATGAACCTGGTGATAATGTTAATGATGATGTTCATGTTGATGCTCAACCTAGCAATGACAATGATGTAGAGATTGAACCTGCTGTTGATCTTGATAACCCACAATCAAAGAATCAACGTTATGATAAGAGAGACTTGAATTTCCTGCTGGAGATCCATGAGTACCAACTATACCATGCTCCATTAAGGGAAACTATGTTAAAACTGCCTTATGTGATCTTGGAGCCGGTGTTAGTGTTATGCCTCTCTCTTTATATCGTAGACTTGAATTGAATAAGTTGACACCTACTGAAATTTCTTTGCAAATGGCCGATAAATCAAGTGCTATACATGTCGGTATTTGTGAGGATGTGCCTATTGTGGTTGCAATCATAACTATTTTAACGGACTTTGTAATTCTTGATATTCCTGAGGACGATAGTATGTCGATTATCCTTGGTAGACCCTTTTTGAATACTGCAGGGGCTGTTATTGATTGCAACAAATGCAATGTCACTTTTCATGTCAATGGTAATGAGCATACGATACAATTTCCGAGGAAACAACCTCACGTCCATAGTATCAATTCTATTGGAAAAATTCCAACAATTACTATTGTAGGTTTTGAATTTCCTTTTCCTACTGTCAAGAGGAAATATGACATTCTTATTGTTGGGGATGTGCATATCCCCGTTGAGGTAACCTAGTGTTATTCGAAAATTCTCTGGTTTCATGTTATTCGAAATGAGTTTGTTAACAAGACTTGATCAACCTTGTTAGTGGATTCCTTTTGATGAGCATGAGATGGATGAAGTTAGAAAGCACAACTCTCTGTACCCTCTTTTTACTTTTTGTTATTTAGTTTAAATAAATTAAAAATAGTATTTTCTGTCTGTTTTCTGAAATATCCTTGCAATATAAAATACCTTGAAAATAAAAGTTCTCCAAATGCTCTGAAAATGAAATATGATATTTTCCAAAATATTTAAGAATTATTGGCACTGAGAACACATCAGGGGACTCACCGTGTGCCCACGAGGGTGGAGGGCGCGCCCTACCCCCTGGGCGTGCCCCCCTACCTCATGGACCCCACATGGGTCCCCTCACTTATCCTTGCACCCACACACTTCGTCTTGCTCTAGAAAAAATCACCCACCAGCTCAAACCCGAGTTTTTGCTCATCTTGCTGCCATTTTCGATCTCCTTTCTCAAAGCTCCATTCACAAAACTGCTTTGGGGGATTGTTCTTCGGTATGTGACTCCTCCAATGGTCCAATTAGTTTTTGTTCTAGTGCTTTATTTATTGCAAATTTTTGCTGCTTAGGTGACCCTGTTCTTCAGCTTGCATGTCAAATTTATGTGGTCAAAAGTATTTTTAATGCATGATATAGCCTCTAGGCACTTGTAGGAGTAGTTGCTATCAATTTTGTTGAGTTTGGTTCACTTTTATTTTAAGTTACTAAAATTTTCAGAAAAAGATGAAGAGATTTTTGAGGGGCTCATCGAGCCTAAGCTCTAAGGATAAGCAAAGTGAAGAGAATAAGAAGCCCAAGTATAATCTCCCTTGTGTTGCGGAGGTTCGACCGTGTGAATGGCCTTGTGATGAGCTCTTGAGAGAAGCCGGGATTCATGAAGATTTTTATTATTAGGCTGAGAATGCAGGCCTAACCGACTTCCTCCACGACCAGCGCGAACAGTATCTCTTACTCACCAATATTTTTGTGCAAAATTTTCATTTCCATGCTAGGAGATCACCACCTTCAGTGTAATTTTATTTATATGATGAGCATAAGGTGATGTCGCTTTATGATTTTTACCGGGTTTGTAGGATACCCTTCGAGGGCAGCATAGAGGAACCACATCGTAGCGATGTGGAGGGATTTATTGATACAATTGTTGTAGGGGAAACGAGGAAAGTGTCCGATGCAAGAATCACTAGCATACATTTTCCTGTTCTACGTTACTTTGCAATATTTGCTAGTAGATGCTTAATTGGTCGCGGGAACTGCGAAATCTTAGTGCCCCTGATAATGTTATTTTGCGCCGTGCTTTGTTTCGTGATACCAGTTAGTTTAGGCGCTATTGTTGCTAAACGGTTAAATCTGAACCATACAAAGGGTCCCGTCTTGGGAGGCATCTTTGATAACCCACAAGTATAGGGGATCGCAACAGTTTTCGAGGGTAGAGTATTCAACCCAAATTTATTTATTCGACACAAGGGGAGCCAAAGAATATTCTCAAGTATTAGCAGCTGAGTTGTCAATTCAACCACACCTGGAAACTTAATATCTACAACAAAGTGTTTACTAGCAAAGTAATATGATAGTAGTGGTAACGGTGGCAAAAGGTAACGGTAGCTAAAGTAATATTTTTGGGTTTTATAGTGATTGTGACAATAGCAACGGAAAAGTAAATAAGCGAAGAACAATACAGGAAAAGCTCGTAGGCATTGGATCGGTGATGGAGAATTATGCCGGATGCGATCGATCATGTAACAGTCATAACCCAGGGTGACACAGAACTAGCTCCAGTTCATCAATGTAATGTAGGCATGTATTCTGAATATAGTCATACGTGCTTATGCAAAAGAACTTGCATGACATCTTTTGTCCTACCCTCTCGTGGCAGCGGGGTCCTAATGGAAAGTAAGGGATATTATGGCCTCCTTTTAATAGAGTACCGGACCAAAGCATTAACACATAGTGCATACATGAACTCCTCAAACTACGGTCATCACCGGTAAGTATCCCATTTATTGTCACTTCGGGGTTAACATATCATAACACATAATAGGTGGCTATAGACTTCCAAGATAGGATCAAGAACTCTCATATATTGATGAAATCATAATAGGTTCAGATCTGAAATTATGGCACTCAAGCCCTAGTGACAAGCATTAAGCATATCAAAGTCATAGCAACATCAATCTCAGAACATAGTGGATACTAGGGATCAAACCCTAACAAAACTAACTCGATTACATGATAAATCTCATCCATCCCATCATCGTCCAGCAAGCCTACGATGGAATTACTCACGCACGGCGGTGAGCATCATGAAATTGGTGATGGAGGAAGGTTGATGATGACGATGGCGACGGATTCCCCTCTCCGGAGCCCCGAATGGACTCCAGATCAGCCCTCCTGAGAGAGATTAGGGATTGGCGGCGGCTCCGTATTGTAAAACGCGACGAATCCTTCTCTCTGGGTTTTTTCTCCCCGAAAGTGGACATATGGAGTCAAGGTTGAGGTCGGTGGAGCGTCAGGGATCCCACGAGGTAGGGGGGCGCGCCCCCACCCTCGTGGACAGGGTGTGGGCCCCCTGACGTGGATCTTTCTTCCAGTATTTGATGCGTCCATTTTGCATCATGCTTTTATATCAATATTTATTGCATTATGGGTTGTTATTACACATTATGTCACAATACTTATGCATATTCTCTCTTATTTTACAAGGTTCACATGAAGAGGGGGAATGCCGGCAGCTGGAATTCTGGGCTGGAAAAGGAGCAAATATTAGAGACTTATTCTGCACATCTCCAAAAGTCCTGAAACTCCACGGGAGCACTTTTCAGAATATATAAAAAATATTGGGCGCAAGAAGTACCAGAGGGGGCCACCCACCAGCCATGAGGGTGGGGGCGTGCCCCCTGCCTCATGGGCCCCCTGGTGGCCCTCCGTTGCCCATGTTCTGCTATGTGAGTTCTTTCTCAAGGAAAAAACCATAAGCAAGCTTTCGGGTAGAAACTCCGCCGCCACGAGGCAGAACCTTGGCGGAACCAATCTAGGGCTCCGGCGGAGCTGTTCTGCTGGGGAAACTTCCCTCCGAGAGGGGGAAATCATCACCATCGTCATCACCAACAATCCTATCATCGGGAGGGGGTCAATCTCCATCAACATCTTCACCAGCACCATCTCATCTCAAACCCTAGTTCATCTCTTGTATCCAATCTTTGTATCCAACCCTCAGATTGGTACCCGTGGGTTGCTAGTAGTGTTGATTACTCCTTGTAGTTGATGCTAGTTGGTTTACTTGGTGGAAGATCATATGTTCAGATCCATTATGCATATTAATACCCCTCTGATTATGAACATGACTATGCTTTGTGAGTAGTTACGTTTGTCCCTGAGGACATGGGAGAAGTCTTGCTATAAGTAGTCATGTGAATTTGGTATTCGTTCGATATTTAGATGATATGTATGTTGTCATCCCTCTAGTGGTGTCATGTGAACATCGACTACATGACACTTCACCATTGTTTGGGCCTAGAGGGAGGCATTGGGAAGTAATAATTAGATGATGGGTTGCTAGAGTGACATAAGCTTAAACCCTAGTTTATGCGTTGCTTCGTAAGGGGCTGATTTGAATCCACATGTTCCATGCTATGGTTAGGTTTACCTTAATACTTCTGTTGTAGTTGCGGATGCTTGCAATGGGGGTTAATCATAAGTGGGATGCTTGTCCAAGTAAGGACAGTACCCAAGCACCGGTCCACCCACATGTCAAATTATCAAAGTACCGAACGCGAATCATATGAACGTGATGAAAACTAGCTTGACGATAATTCCCATGTGTCCTCGGGAGCGCTTTCCTTCATATAAGAGTTTGTCCAGGCTTGTCCTTTGCTAAAAAAAGGATTGGGCCATCTTGCTGCACCTTATTTACTTTTATTACTTGCTACTCGTTACAAATTACGTTACCACAAAACTATCTACTACCGATAATTTCAGTGCTTGCAGAGAATACCTTGCTGAAAACTGCTTATCATTTCCTTCTGCTCCTTGTTGGGTTCGACACTCTTACTTATCGAAAGGACTACGATAGATCCCCTATACTTGTGGGTAATCAATATTTTTTATATTCCAAAATAATTCTCCATTGATTTTCAGGTCATTCCGAGAACTTTTATTTCTGCACAAAAATAACACAATGACAGTTCTGCTGAAAACAGCGTTAGTCCGGGTTAGTTCCATTCAAATCATGCAAGTTAGAGTCCAAAACAAGGGAAAAAGTGTTCGGAAAAGTAGATACGATGGAGACGTATCAATCTTTGCCTCACGCCTTGCTGCACACTTTAACATACCTATTAGGCACTATGAGAAAGAGGAAAAGCTGCTGCCTCATATTTTGCTAGATTGTAAGAGCATGGTAGCACATGTTTTTATTGTTAAGAACAAAGAAGAAGATGCTTAACTATAGACTGATGTTTGATAAGAAACTCGTTGAGACTATTACCTTGCCTGCTCCCTCTTTGTTTAACATATTTTTGGGCACGTACCTTATTCTGCCGGAGGCCGTTCAGGCATACCAGAGCCTGACATCAGCTCCAGAGCTAGAGCCACTATCTGATCCTCACCGTCAGTCTGTTTATCAGTGGGATCCGAAGGAGATCGCCAATCAGTGGCACCCCGAAGACCCTCCTCAGTACGACCCCAGCTGCAACTTTGATCCGTGTCCATATACCAACTTAGGCCAAAAGCCTAAGCTTGGGGGAGTACGTATTTCTCACCGACATTACATTCATGTTCACACACTCATGCCAGTTGTCGGTGCTCATACTTTTTCATTGTATAATCCATGCTAGTTTATTTTGTTTTTAAGCTTTCTTCTTGTGTGTTTGAAAAACCTTAAGAAAAACCATAAAAATAGTTGTAGCTTTTAGCTAGTTTACTTTTCATGCCTGTAGTAGTAGTAGTAATTAAAAAGAAAACCCAAAAATATTTCTCGTTCTTCTTTTGCTTGTTGGGAGCTTTCCCGTGTAGATAGTTTTGTTCCTTTCTTTTCTTTGGGGGTCAAGAGGAGAAGACCACGATGAAAATGTTAAGTGGCTCTCATATGCATTATTGTTGATCTAACAAAGAGCCCATATTACTTTGTCTTCTCTCCTGAGTTGAATGCTTGCAGATTCCAGCTTAGTCCAATGCACGTGCACTATTATTATTATCCACACTATTCGATCTTGGAAGTGAAAGGCAATAATGACGATATATGATGAACTGATTGAGATGAGGAAAGTTTGTATGAACTCGACCTCTCTTCTTTTTGTAAATATGATTAGTTCATCGTTCCCGATTCACCCTATTATGAATGAAACATGTTTGCAATGACAATTAGAGATTATAGTTGCCCATGCCATGCTTAATTTGCTAGGAGTTTATAATGGTTTACCTTGCGTGCCAACATGCTATTAAAATGGTTGCGATGTGGTATGATAGGTTGGTACCCTCCTTTGAATGATTTGAGTGGCTTGACTTGGCACATGTTCACGCATGTAGTTGAAACAAAATCAACATAGCCTCCGCGATATTTATGTTCATGGTGAATTATATCATACTCATGCTTGCATTCAGTGTTGATTAATTTTAATGCATGTTCATGACTGTTGTCGCTCTCTAGCTGGTCGCTTCCCAGTCTCTTTCTAGCCTTCACTTGTACTATGCGGGAATACCGCTTGTGCATCCAACTCCATAAACCCCAAAGTTATTCCATATGAGTCCACCATACCTTCCTATATACGGTATCTACCTGCCGTTCCAAGTAAATTTCTATGTGCCAAACTCTAAACCTTCAAATAAACATTTTGTTTTGTACGCTCGAATAGCTCATGTATCAACTAGGGCTGTATGTATCTTCCATGCTAGGCGGGTTATTCTCAAGACGAGTGGACTCCGCTCCTCACTCACGAGAAAATGGCTGGTCACCAGGATGCACAGTCCCATGCTCAAATTAAATCAAAATAATTGCAAACAAAACTCCCCCAGGATTGTTGTTAGTTGGAGGCACCCGTTGTTTCGGGCAAGCCATGGATTGATGCTTGTTGGTGGTGGGGGAGTATAAACTTTACCATTCTGCTTGGGAACCGCCTATAATGTGTTTAGCATGGAAGATATCGAGATCTCTCGGTTGTTATGTTGACAATGAAAGTATACCGCTCAAAATATTATTCACCTCTATTTCAAAATCAAGCTCTGGCACCTCTACAAATTCCTGCTCCCCTCTGCGAAGGGCCTACCTATTTACTTTTATGTTGAGTCATCATCCTCTTATTAAAAAGCACAAGTTGGAGAGCACCGCTGTCATTTGCATGTATTATTGTTAGTTTACATTGAGTATGACTTGACCGGATCTCTTTTACCATGAATTACAATGTCTAGTCAGTCCTTGATCTTCAGGGGTGCTCTGCATTTATGTTTTACGGTCTCAGAAAGGGCTAGCGAGATACCATCTTGTTATATCATATCATGATTGTTTTGAGAAAGTGTTGTCATCCGAGATTTATTATTATTGCTTGCTAGTTGATTATGCCATTGATATGAGTAAACATGAGACCTAAATGTTATTATGAATATGGTTTTACATATTTACAACAACAAGAGCAAACAGAGTTTGTAAAAGTTTTTCTTTATCACTTCCAGTTTATCAACTGAATTGCTTGAGGACAAGCAAAGGTTTAAGCTCGAGGAGTTTATACATCTCCATCGTATCTACTTTTCCAAACACTTTTGCCCTTGTTTTGGACTCTAACTTGCATGATTTGAATGGAACTAACCCGGACTGACGCTGTTTTCAGCAGAATTGCCATGGTGTTATTTTTGTGCAGAAATAAAAGTTCTTGGAATGACCTGAAAATCAACGGAGATTATTTTTGGAATATATAAAAAATACTGGCAAAGGAATCAAGGCCAGGGGGCCCACACCCTGTCCACAACGGTGGGGGGCGCGCCCCCCTGCCTCGTGGCCCCCCTGGTGCTCCTCTGACCTCAACTCCAACTCTATATATTCGTGTTTCGGGGAGAAAAAACCAGGAAGAAGGATTCATCGTGTTTTACAATACGGAGCCGCCGCCAAGCCCTAATCTCTCTCGGGAGGGCTAATCTGGAGTCCGTTCGGGGCTCTGGAGAGGGGAATGCGTCGCAATCATCATCATCAACCTTCTTCCACCACCAATTTCACGATGCTCACCGCCGTGCGTGAGTAATTCCATCGTAGGCTTGCTGGACAGTGATGGGTTGGATGAGATTTATCATGTAATCGAGTTAGTTTTGATAGGGTTTGATCCCTAGTATCCACTATGTTCTGAGATTGATGTTGCTATGACTTTGCTATGCTTAATGCTTGTCACTAGGGCCTGAGTGCCATGATTTCAGATCTGAACCTATTATGTTTTCATGAATATATGTGAGTTCTTGATCCTATCTTGCAAGTCTATAGTCACCTATTATGTGTTATGATCCGTTAACCCCGAAGTGACAATAATCGGGATACTTACCGGTGATGACCGTAGTTTGAGGAGTTCATGTATTCACTATGTGTTAATGCTTTGGTCCGGTACTCTATTAAAAGGAGGCCTTAATATCCCTTAGTTTCCAATAGGACCCCGCTGCCACGGGAGGGTAGGACAAAAAATGTCATGCAAGTTCTTTTCCATAAGCACGTATGACTATATTCGGAATACATGCCTACATTATATTGATGAACTGGAGCTAGTTCTGTGTCACCCTAGGTTATAACTATTGCATGAGGAATCGCATCTGACATAATTATCCATCATTGATCCATTGCCTATGAGCTTTTCATATATTGTTATTCGCTCATTTACTTTTCTATTGCTACCGTTACAATCACTATAAAACCAAAAATATTACTTTTTCTACCTTTACCACTATTATCATATTAATTTGCTACTAAATACCTTGCTGCAGATATTAAGTTTCCAGGTGTGGTTGAATTGACAACTCAGGTACTAATACTTGAGAATATTCTTTGGCTCCCCTTGTGTCGAATCAATAAATTTGGGTTGAATACTCTACCCTCGAAAACTGTTGCGATCCCCTATTCTTGTGGGTTATCAGGATCCATGTATGAGAACAAAGTGTGGACTTTGGTTGACTTGCTCGATGATCGGCAAGCCATAGAAAATAGATGGATCTTCAAGAAGAAGACTGACGCTGATGGTAATGTTACTGTTTACAAAACTCAACTTATTGCGAAAGGTTTTCGACAAGTTCAAGGAGTTGACTACGATGAGACCTTCTCACTCATAGCGATTCTTAAGTCTGTCTGAATCATGTTAGCAATTGCCACATTTTATGATTATGAAATTTGGCAAATGGATGTCAAAACTGCATTCCTTAATGGATATCTTAAAGAAGAGTTGTATATGATGCAACCGGAAGGTTTTGTCAATCCTAAAGGTACTAACAAAGTGGGCAAGCTCCAGCGATCCATTTATGGACTGGTGCAAGCCTCTCGGAGTTGGAATATGCGCTTTTATAGTGTGATCAAAGCATATGGTTTTATACAGACTTTTGGATAAGCCTGTATTTACAAGAAAGTGAGTGGGAGCTCTGTAGCATTTCTAATATTATATGTGGATGACATATTGTTGATTGGAAATAATACAAAATTTTTGGATAGCATAGAAGGATACTTGAATAAGAATTTTTCAATGAAAGACCTCGGTGAAGCTTAATTGGACTCTCACAAAGCACATACCTTGATAAAGTTTTGAAGAAGTTCAAAATGGATCAGTCAAAGAAAGGGTTCTTGCCTGTGTTACAAGGTGTGAAGTTGAGTCAGACTCAACGCCCGACCACTACAGAAGATAGAGAGAAAATGAAAGTCATTCCCTATGCTTCAGCCATAGGTTCTATCATGTATGCAATACTGTGTACCAGACCTGATGTGTGCCTTGCTATAAGTTTAGCAGGGAGGGACCAAAGTAATCCAGGAGTGGATCACTGGACAACGGTCAAGAACATCCTGAAATACCTGAAAAGGACTAAGGATATGTTTCTCGTTTATGGAGGTGACAAAGAGCTTGTCGTAAATGGTTACGTCGATGCAAGCTTTGACACTGATCCAGATGACTCCAGGTCACAAACCTGATACGTATTTATATTGAATGGTGGAGCTGTCAGTTGGTGTAGTTCCAAGCAGAGCATCGTGGCGGTATCTACGTATGAAGTGGAGTACATAGCTGCTTCCAAAGTGCTACGTCTTGAGCACTGCGTTGGTTTTCCCTGAAGAGGAAGGGATGATGCAGCAAAGTAGCGTAAGTATTTCCCTCAGTTTTTGAGAACCAAGGTATCAATCCAGTAGGAGGCTACGCGTGAGTCCCTCACACCTACACAAAACAAATAAATCCTTGCAACCAACGCAAATAGGGGTTGTCAATCCCTATAGGGCCACTTACGAGAGTGAGATCTGATAGATATGATAAGATAATATTTTTGGTATTTTTATGATAAAAGATGCAAAGTAAAATAAAGGCAAAGTAAATAACAAAGGAAATAACTAAGTAGTAGGAGATCAATATGATAATGATAGACCCGGGGGCCATAGGTTTCACTAGTGGCTTCTCTCAAGAGCATAACTATTCTACGATGGGTGAACAAATTACTGTTGAGCAATTGACAGAATTGAGCATAGTTATGAGAATATCTAGGTATGATCATGTATATAAGCATCACGTCCGAGACAAGTAGACCGACTCCTGCCTGCATCTACTACTATTACTCCACTCATCAACCGCTATCCAGCATGCATCTAGAGTATTAAGTTAAAAATAGAGTAACGCCTTAAGCAAGATGACATGATGTAGAGGGATAGACTCATGCAATATTAAGAAAACCCCATCTTGTTATCCTCGATGGCAACAATACAATACGTGCCTTGCTGCCCTTACTGTCACCGGGAAAGGACACCACAAGATTGAACCCAAAGCTAAGCACTTCTCCCATTGCAAGAAAGATCAATCTAGTAGGCCAAACCAAACTGGTAATTCGAAGAGACTTGCAAAGATAACCAATCATACATAAAAGAATTCAGAGAAGATTCAAATATTATTCATAGATAGACTTGATCATAAACCCACAATTCATCGGTCTCAACAAACACACCGCAAAAAGAAGATTACATCGAATAGATCTCCACAAGAGAGGGGGAGAACATTGCATTGAGATCCAAAAAGAGAGAAGAAGCCATCTAGCTACTAACTATGGACCCGTAGGTCTGAGGTAAACTACTCACACTTCATCGGAGAGGCTACGGAGTTGATGTAGAAGCCCTCCGTGATCGATGCCCTCTCCGGCGGAGCTCCGAAACAGGCCCCAAGATGGGATCTCATGGATACAGAAAGTTACAGCGGTGGAATTAGGGTTTTGGCTCCTGTTCTGATCATTTGGGGGTACGTGGATATATATATAGGAGGAAGGAGCACGTCGGTGGAGCAACAGGGGTCCCACGAGGGTGGAGGGCGCGCCTGGTGGGGGTGGGCGCGCCCCCTACCTCGTGGCCTCCTGTTTTATTTCTTGACGTAGGGTCCAAGTCCCTCGAGTCTTGTTTGTTGAGAAAATCACGTTCCCAAAGGTTTCATTCTGTTTGGACTCCGTTTGATATTCCTTTTCTTTGAAACCCTAAAACAGGCAAAAACATCAATTCTGGGCTGGGCCTCTGGTTAATAGGTTAGTCCCAAAAATAATATAAAAGTAGATAATAAAGCCCAATAATGTCTAAAAAGTAGATAATATAGCATGGAGCAATCAAAAATTATAGATACGCTGGAGACGTATCAAGCATCCCCAAGCTTAATTCCTGCTCGTCCTCGAGTAGCTAAATGATAAAAACAGAATTTTTGATGCGGAGTGCTACTTGGCATAATTTTAATGTAATTCTTCTTAATTGTGGCATGAATATTCAGATCCGAAAGATTCAAGACAAAAGTTCATATTGACATAAAAATAATAATACTTCAAGCATACTAACAAAGCAATTATGTCTTCTCAAAATAACAGGGCTAAAGAAAGTTATCCCTACAAGATCATATAGTCTGGCTATGCTCTATCTTCACCACACAAAATATTTAAATCATGCACAACCCCGATGACAAGCCAAGCAATTGTTTTATACTTTTGACATTCTCAAAACTTTTTCAATCTTCACGCAATACATGAGCGTGAGCCATGGATATAGCACTATAGGTGGAATAGAGTGGTGGTTGTGGAGAAGACAAAAGGGAGAAGATAGTCTCACATTAACTAAGCGTATCAACGGGCTATGGAGATGCCCATCAATAGATATCAATGTGAGTGAGTAGGGATTGCCATGCAACGGATGCACTAGAGCTATAAGTATATGAAAGTTTAAAAAGAAACTAAGTGGGTGTGCATCCAACTTGCTTGTTCATGAAGACCTAGGGCAATTTGAGGAAGCCCATCATTGGATATTCAAGCCAAGTTCTATAATGAAAGATTCCCACTAGTATATGAAAGTGATAACATGAGAGACTCTCTACTATGAAGATCATGGTGCTACTTTGAAGCACAAGTGTGGTAAAAGGATAGTAACATTGTCCCTTCTCTCTTTTTCTCTCATTTTTTTATTTTTTATTTGGGCCTTTTCTCTTTTTTTTGGATTCTTTTGCCTCTTTTATTTATTTTTCGTCCGGAGTCTCATCCCGACTTGTGCGGGAATCATAGTCTCCATCATCCTTTTCCTCACTGGGACAATGCTCTAATAATGATGATCATCACACTTTTATTATTCTTACAACTCAACAATTACAACTCGATACTTAGAACAAAATATGACTCTATGTGAATGCCTCCGGCGGTGTACCGGGATATGCAATGATGCATGAGTGACATGTATGAAAGAATTATGAATGGTGGCTTTGCCACAAATACAATGTCAACTACATGATCATGCTAAGCAATATGACAATGATGGAGTCCGTCATAATAAACGGAACGGTGGAAAGTTGCATGGCAATATATCTCGGAATGGCTATGGAAATGCCATAATAGGTAGGTATGGTGGCAGTTATGAGGAAGGTATATGGTGGGTGTATGATACCGGCGAAAGGTGCGCGGTATTAGAGATGCTAGCAAAGGTGGAAGGGTGAGAGTGCGTATAATCCATGGACTCAACATTAGTCATAAAGAACTCATATACTTATTGCAAAAATCTACAAGTTATCAAAGCAAAGTATTACGCGCATGCTCCTAGGGGGATAGATTGGTAGGAAAATACCATCGCTCGTCCCCGACCGCCACTCATAAGGAAGGCAATCAAAAAATAAATCATGCTCCGATTTCATCACATAACGGTTCACCATACGTGCATGCTACGGGAATCACAAACTTCAACACAAGTATTTCTCAAATTCACAACTAGTCAACTAGCACAACTTTAATATCACCATCTTCATATCTCAAAACAATTATCAAGTATCAAACTTATCATAGTATTCAACACACTCATAAGAAAATTTTATTATTAATCTTGTATACCAAGCATATTAAGATTTTAAGCAAATTACCATGCTATTTTAGACTCTCAAAATAATCTAAGTGAAGCATGAGAGATCAATAGTTTCTATAAAACAAATCCACCACCGTACTCTAAAATGATATAAGTGAAGTACTAGAGCAAAATTATATAACTCAAAAGATATAAGCGAAGCACATAGAGTATTCTAATAAATTCCAAATCATGTATGGCTCTCTCAAAAGGTGTGTACAGCAAGTATGATTGTGGTAAACTAACAAGCAAAGACTCAAATCATACAAGACGCTCCAAGCAAAACACATATCATGTGGTGAATAAAAATATAGCTCCAAGTAAAGTTACCGATAGAAGTAGACGAAAGAGGGGATGCCTTCCGGGGCATCCCCAAGCTTTGGCTTTTAGGTGTCCTTAGATTATCTTGGGGGTGCCATGGTCATCCCCAAGTTTAGGCTCTTGCCACTTCTTGTTCCATAATCCATCAAATCTTTACCCAAAATTTGAAAACTTCACAACACAAAACTTCAAGTAGAAAATCTCATGAGCTCTGTTAGCGAAAGAAAATAAAAGATCACTTCAAGGTACTGTAATGAACTCATTCTTTATTTATATTGGTGTTATACCTACTGTATTCCAACTTCTCTATGGTTTATAAACTATTTTACTAGCCATAGATTCATCAAAATAAGCAAACAACACACAAAAAACAGAATCTGTCAAAAACAGAATAGTCTGTAGTAATCTGTAGCTAGCGCAAGATCTGGAACCCCAAAAATTCTAAAATAAATTTCTGGACGTGAGTAATTTACCTATTAATCATCTGAAAAAATAATTAACTAAATATCGCTCTCCAAATAAAAATGATAACATTTCTCGTGAGCGCTAAAGTTTCTGTTTTTTACAGCAAGTTCAACAAGACTTTCCCCAAGCCTTCCCAACGGTTCTACTTGGCACAAACACTAATTAAACACAAAAAACACAACCAAAACAGAGGCTAGATAAATTATTTATTACTAAACAGGAGCAAAAAGCAAGGAATAAAAATAAAATTGGGTTGCCTCCCAACAAGCACTATCGTTTAACGCCCCTAGCTAGGCATAACAAGCAAGAATAGATCTAGGTATTGCCATCTTTGGTAGGCAATCCATAAGTGGCTCTCATAATAGATTCATAAGGTAATTTAATTTTCTTTCTTGGAAAGTGTTCCATGCCTTTCCTTAATGGAAATTGGAATCTAATATTTCCTTCCTTCATATCAATAATTGCACCAATCGTTCTAAGGAAAGGTCTACCAAGAATAATAGGACATGAAGGATTGCAATCTATGTCAAGAACAATAAAATCTACAGGCACATAATTCCTATTTGTAACAATAATAACATCTTTAATTCTTCCCATAGGTTTCTTAATAGTGGAATCCGCAAGGTGCAAGTTTAGAGAGCAATCATCAAAATCACGGAAACCTAACAAATCACACAAAGTCTTTGGAATCGTGGAAACACTAGCACCCAAATCACATAAAGCATAGCATTCATGATCTTTAATTTTAATTTTTATAGTTGGTTCCCACTCATCATAAAGTTTTCTAGGGATAGAAACTTCCAATTCAAGTTTTTCTTCATAATATTGCATCAAGGCATCAACGATATGTTCAGTAAACGCTTTATTTTGACTATAAGCATGAGGAGAATTTAGCACGGATTGCAACAAGGAAATACAATCAATCAAAGAGCAATTTTCATAGTTAAATACCTTGAAATCCATAATAGTGGGTTTAGCAACATCTAGGGTTTTAATTTCTTCAATCCCACTTTTATCAAATTTAGCATCAAGATCAACAAATTCCGAATTCTTGGAAAGCCTTCTAGGTAAAGGTGGATCATATTCAGTCCCATCATTATCAAGATTCATATTGAAAAACAAAGATTTAATAGGGGACACATCAATTACTTTTATATCTCCATCTTTATTTTCATAGGAACTAGAAGAACACGCTCTTATAAAGGCATCTTTCTTAGCACGCATCCTAGCGGTTCTTTCTTTGCACTCATCAATGGAAATTATCATGGATTTGAGAGACTCATTGATATCATACTTAGGTGGAATAGATCTAAGTTTCAAAGAATCAACATCAAGAGCAATTCTATCAACGTTCCTAGCCAAATCATCAATCTTAAGCAATTTTTCTTCAATCATAGCATTAAAATTCTTTTGCGAAGTAATAAATTCTTTAATATTATATTCATAATTAGAGGGCATCTTATTATAATTTCCATAAGAATTGTTGTAGGAATTACCATAATTATTAGAGGGATTACTAGGGTAAGGTCTAGAATTAAAATTTTCTTTATACGCGTTGTTACCAAAATTGTTCCTACCAACAAAATTCACATCCATAGATTCATTATTATTCTCAATCAAAGTAGACAAGGGCATATCATTAGGATCAGAAGAAACACTCTTATTAGCAAATAATTTCATAAGTTCATCCATCTTTCCACTCAAAACATTAATTTCTTCTATCGCATGCACCTTTTTATTAGTAGATCTTTCAGTATGCCATTGAGAATAATTAACCATAATATCATATAGGAGTTTAGTAGCTTCTCCTAAATTGATTTCCATAAAAGTGCCTCCTGCGGCCGAATCTAAAAGATTTCTAGAAGCAAAATTCAATCTGGCATAAAAGTTTTGTATAATCATCCACAAATTTAAACCATGAGTAGGGCAATTACGTATCATTAATTTCATTCTCTCCCAAGCTTGTGCAACATGTTCATGATCAAGTTGCTTAAAATTCATAAAATAGTTTCTAAGAGAGATGATCTTAGCGGGAGGAAAATACTTAGATATAAAAGCATCTTTGCACTTATTCCATGAATCAATACTATTTTTAGGCAAAGACGAAAACCAAGCTTTAGCACGATCTCTAAGCAAAAAAGGAAATAGCTTCAATTTAACAATATCATTATCCACATATTTCTTCTTTTGCATGTCACACAAATCAACGAAGCTATTTAGATGGGTAGCGGCATCTTCACTAGGAAGGCCGGAGAACGGATCTTTCATGACAAGATTCAGCAAAAGTAGTATTAATTTCACAAGATTCAGCATCGGTAAGAGGAGCAATCGGAGTGCTAATAAAATCATTGTTGTTGGTATTGGTGAAGTCACACAATTTAGTATTATCTTGAGCCATCGTGACAAGCAAGCAAACTAACACACAAGCAAACAAAAAGCAAGCGAACAAAAAGAGGCAAATAGAGAGGGAGGAGAGAGAGGGCGAATAAAACGGCAAGGGTGAAGTGGGGGGAGAGGAAAACAAGAGGCAAATGGCAAATAATGTAATGCGGGAGATAAGGGTATGTGATGGGTACTTGGTATGTTGACTTTTGCGTAGACCTCCCCGGCAACGGCGCCAGAAATCCTTCTTTCTACCTCTTGAGCACTGCGTTGGTTTTCCCCGAAGAGGAAGGGATGATGCAGCAAAGTAGCGTAAGTATTTCCCTCAGTTTTTGAGAACCAAGGTATCAATCCAGTAGGAGGCTACACGCGAGTCCCTCGCACCGACACGAAACAAATAAATCCTCGCAACCAACGCAAATAGGGGTTGTCAATCCCTATAAGGCCACTTACGAGAGTGAGATCTGATAGATATGATAAGATAATATTTTTGGTATTTTTATGATAAAAGATGCAAAGTAAAATAAAGGCAAAGTAAATAACAAAGGAAATAACTAAGTAGTAGGAGATCAATATGATAAAGATAGACCCTGGGGCCATAGGTTTCACTAGTGGCTTCTCTCAAGAGCATAAGTATTCTACGGTGGGTGAACAAATTACTGTTGAGAAATTGACAGAATTGAGCATAGTTATGAGAATATCTAGGTATGATCATGTATATAGGCATCACGTCCGAGACAAGTAGACTGACTCCTGCCTGCATCTACTACTATTACTCCACTCATCGACCGCTATCCAGCATGCATCTAGAGTATTAAGTTAAAAACAGAGTAACACCTTAAGCAAGATGACATGATGTAGAGGGATAGACTCATGCAATATTAAGAAAACCCCATCTTGTTATCCTCGATGGCAACAATACAATACGTGCCTTGCTGCCCTTACTATCACCGGGAAAGGACACCGCAAGATTGAATCCAAAGCTAAGCACTTCTCCCATTGCAAGAAAGATCAATCTAGTAGGCCAAACCAAACTGATAATTCGAAGAGACTTGCAAAGATAACCAATCATACATAAAAGAATTCAGAGAAGATTCAAATATTATTCATAGATAGACTTGATCATAAACCCACAATTCATCGGTCTCAACAAACACACCGCAAAAAGAAGATTACATCGAATAGATCTCCACAAGAGAGGGGGAGAACATTGTATTGAGATCCAAAAAGAGAGAAGAAGCGATCTAGCTACTAACTATGGACCATTAGGTCTGAGGTAAACTACTCACACTTCATCAGAGAGGCTATGGAGTTGATGTAGAAGCCCTCCGTGATCGATGCCCCCTCCGACGGAGCTCCGGAATAGGCCCCTGAAGGAAATATGCCCTAGAGGCAATAATAATGTTATTATTTATTTCCTGGTATCATGATAAAAGTTTATTATTCATGCTAGAATTGTATTAACCGGAAACATAATACATGTGTGAATACATAGACAAACAGAGTGTCACTAGTATGCCTCTACTTGACTAGCTCGTTAATCAAAGATGGTTATGTTTCCTAACCATGGACAAAGAGTTGTTATTTGATTAACGGGATCACATCATTAGTTGAATGACCTAATTGACATGACCCATTCCTTTAGCTTAGCACCCGATCGTTTAGTATGTTGCTATTGCTTTCTTCATGACTTATACATGTTCCTATGACTATGAGATTATGCAACTCCCGTTTGCCAGAGGAACACTTTGTGTGCTACCAAACATCATAACGTAACTGGGTGATTATAAAGGAGCTCTACAGGTGTCTCCAAAGGTACATGTTGGGTTAGCGTATTTCGAGATTAGGATTTGTCACTCCGATTGTCGGAGAGGTATCTCTGGGCCCTCTCGGTAATGCACATCACTTAAGCCTTGCAAGCATTGCAACTAATGAGTTAGTTGCGGGATGATGTATTACGGAACGAGTAAAGAGACTTGCCGGTAACGAGATTGAACTAGGTATGGGATACCGACGATCGAGTCTCGGGCAAGTAACATACCGATGACAAAGGGAACAACATATGTTGTTATGCGGTCTGACTGATAAAAAGATCTTCGTAGAATATGTAGGAACCAATATGGGCATCCAGGTCCCGCTATTGGTTATTGACCAGAGACATGTCTCGGTCATGTCTACATTGTTCTCGAACCCGTAGGGTCCGCACGCTTAAGGTTTCGATGACAGTTATATTATGAGTTTATGCGTTTTGATGTACCGAAGGTTGTTCGGAGTCCCGGATGTGATCACGGACATGACGAGGAGTGTCGAAATGGTCGAGACATAAAGATTGATATATTGGACGGCTATATTTGGACACCGGAAGTGTTCCGGGTGATTTCGGAGAAAACCGAAGAGCCAGAGGGTTACCGGAACCCCCTCGGGAGAAGTAATGGGCCATATGGGCCTTAGTGGAGAGAGAGGGGGGCAGCCAAAGGTGGGCCGCGCGTCTCCTCCCCCTGGTGCGAATTGGACTAGGAGAGGGGGGGCGGCGCCCCCCTTTCCTTCTCCCTCCCCACTTCTTTCCCCCTCCTAGTAGGAGTCCTACTCCTACTAGGAGAAGGACTCCTCCTTGGCGCGCCATAGGGGCCGGCCGGCCTCCTCCCCTTGATCCTTTATATACGGGGGCAGGGGGCACCCCTAGACACACAAGTTGATCCACGTGATCATATTCTTAGCCGTGTGCGGTGCCCCCTTCCACCATAGTCCTCGATAATATTGTAGCGGTGCTTAGGTGAAGCCCTGCGACAGTAGTACATCAAGATCGTCACCACGCCATCGTGCTGACGGAACTCTTCCCCGACACTTTGCTAGATCGGAGTCCGGGATCGTCATCGAGCTGAACGTGTGCTAGAACTCAGAGGTGCCGTAGTTTCGGTGCTTGATCGGTCGGGCCCTGAAGACGTACGACTACATCAACCAAGTTAACGCTTCCGTTGTCGATCTACAAGGGTACGTAGATCACAATCTCCCCCTCTCGTTGCTATGCATCACCATGATCTTGCGTGTGCATAGGAATTTTTTTGAAATTACTACGAAACCCAACAGCCCCAAGATGGGATCTCGTGGATACAGAAAGTTACGGCGGTGGAGTTAGGGTTTTGGCTCCTATTCTGATCGTTTGGGGGTACGTGGATATATATAGGAGGAAGGAGTTCGTCGGTGGAGCAACAGGGGGCCCACGAGGGTGGAGTGCGCGCCTAGTGGGGGTGGGCGCGCCCCCCTACCTCGTGGCCTCCTGTTTTATTTCTTGACGTAGGGTCCAAGTCTCCCGGGTCTTGTTTGTTGAGAAAATCACGTTCCCGAAGGTTTCATTCCGTTTGGACTCCGTTTGATATTCCTTTTCTTCGAAACCCTAAAACAGGCAAAAAACAACAATTCTGGGCTGGGCCTCCGGTTAATAGGTTAGTCCAAAAAATAATATAAAAGTAGATAATAAAGCCCAATAATGTCTAAAACAGTAGATAATATAGCATGGAGCAATCAAAAATTATAGATACGTTGGAGACATATCAGGAAGCAGCAAATGAAGGATTCTGAATGAAGGAGTTCATATCCGATCTATATGTAATACCTATTGCATAGGGTCCAATGAAAATCTTCTGTGACAATACTGGAGCAATTGCCTTGGCGATGGAATCCAGATTTCACAAGGGAACCAAACACATCAAAAGGCGCTTCAATTCCATCCGCGATCAAGTCAAGGAGGGAGACATAGAGAATTGCAAAATACATACAGATCTGAATGTTGCAGACCCATTGACTAAGCCTCTTCCATGAGCAAAACATGATCAACACCAAGACTCCATGGGTATTAGAATCATTGCTATGAAATCTAGATTATTGACTCAAGTGCAAGTGGGAGACTGAAGGAAATATGCCCTAGAGGCAATAATAAAGTTGTGATTTATATTTCCTTATATCATGATAAATGTTTATTATTCATGCTAGAATTGTATTAACCGGAAACTTAGTACATGTGTGAATACATAGACAGACAGAGTGTCCCTAGTATGCCTCTACTTGACTAGCTCGTTAATCAAAGATGATTAAGTTTCCTGACCATAGACATGTGTTGTCATTTGATGAATGGGATCACACCATTAGAGAATGATGTGATGGACAAGACCCATCCGTTAGGTTAGCATTATGATCGTTTAGTTTGTATTGTTATTGCTTTCTTCATGATTTATACATATTCCTCTGACTATGAGATTGTGTAACTCCCGAATACCGGAGGAACACTTTGTGTGCTATCAAACGTCACAACGTAACTGGGTGATTATAAAGATGCTCTACACGTGTCTCCGATGGTGTTTGTTGAGTTGGCATAGAACGAGATTAGGATTTGTCACTCTGAGTATCGGAGAGGTATATCTAGGCCCTCTCGGTAATGCGCATCACTATAAGCCTTGCAAGCAATGTGACTAATGAGTTAGTTACGGGATGATGCATTACTGAACGAGTAAAGAGACTTGCCAGTAACGAGATTGATCTAGGTATGATGATACCGACGATCGAATCTCGGGCAAGTAACATACCGATGACAAAGGGAATGACGTATGTTGTTATGCGGTTTGACCGATAAAGATCTTTGTAGAATATGTAGGAGCCAATATGAGCATCTAGGTTCCACTATTGGTTATTGACCATAGATGTGTCTCCGTCATGTCTACATAGTTCTCGAACCTGTAGGGTCCGCACGCTTAATGTTCGATGATGATTTATATTATGAGTTATGTGATTTGATGACCGAAGTTTGTTCGGAGTCCCGGATGAGATCACGGACATGGCGAGGAGTCTGGTCGAGAGGTAAAGATTGATATACTAGATGAAGGTATTCGGACACCGGAAAGGTTTCAAGACATTTCTGATATTTATCGGGGAACCGAGGGGTTACCGGAACCCGCCGAGGAAGTTATGGGCCCTAATGGGCCATAAGCGAGTAGCAGAGGGAAGGCCACAAGGTGCCCCCCCAAGGGCAGTCCGAAATGGACTAGGGGGAGGGGGCGTGGCCCCCTTCCTTTCCCTCTCCCTCTCCTTCCCTCTCCTTCCCTCCTTCCCCTCCTAGTAGGACTCTCCCCTATGGCACGCCCCCCTTGTCCGGCCACCTCCTCCTCCCCCTTTATATACTGAGGCGGGGGGCACCCCAAAGGCACATCAGACAATCTCTTATCCATGTGCGGTGCCTCCTCCACAGTTTAACACCTCGGTCATAACGTCGTAGTGCTTAGGTGAAGCCCCACGCTGGTAACTTCATCATCACCGTCGCCACGTCGTCGTGCTGACAGAACTCTCCCGCATCCTCAACTGGATCAAGAGCTCGAGGGATGTCATCGTGCTGAATGTGTGTTGAACACGGAGGTGCCGTACGTTCGATACTTGGATCGGTTGGATCATGAAGACGTTCGACTACATCAACCGCGTTACTAAACACTTCCACTTTCGGTCTACGAGGGTACGTGGACACACTCTCCCGTCTTGTTGTTATGCATCGCCTAGATAGATCTTGCGTGATCATAGGATTTTTTTTGAAATACTCCGTTCACCAACAGCTCGCACCGCCGCTGGCCTGGTTGGGCTCCTCCCCGCATCTCTTCCTCATGATAGGCGGATTCCAGCCTTGATGTCCAGCGTCATGGACGTGGTCCCTATCACCGGTGTGGTTGGGTACTACCTTGCTAGATCTGGGCGGCCATGAACCAGGGTGGCAGTGGTAGCTGGGGTCTTAGGTGTGATAGAGCACAGACGCTCCATGGTTGTGTTGTGGTGGCCGCGTTTGCGTGGATGGCGGTTGGTACTGGTTGATTTGCCGAATCTGGTTTCTCCGTCTTTAGCGGTTGTGGCGGCAAACATGACCACTTCGGACTGCGGCGGAAGCCTTGCTGTGGGCACCGAAAGATCTTCATGACGGTTCTTATTTTCCAGATCCGAGGGCTTTCTTCGGCGGTGTGGTGCAATCTACAAAGGAGGGCTTTACATAGAGGGCATAGCTGTGTAGCAGCGGCGGTCTATTTTGTACTCCAGTGCATGTAATTGTTGGGATCGCGAGAAAGTAGTGGCAATAACACATGATTGACTTCCGACGAGCTCCGGGTGAAAACCTAGGTCTGACCAAAGTTGGTTATACCTAGAAATGACAATTTTTTCGCGCCTTTAGCTTGTTGAAGGCATTGCTCAGATATGATCGGACTAGTTCTTCATTGTGAAAGCCTAGAATCCGGCCATTGGCGGATGGATCCAACGCATGTAGTTGTTGGGATCGCGGGAAAATAGTGGCAAGAACATATGATTGACTTCGACGGGCTCCGGGTGAAAACCTGGGTCTGATCCAAGTTGGTTATACCTGGCAATGATAATGTTTTGCGCCCTTACCTTGTTGAAGGCATTGCTCAGATATGCTCGGACTAGTTCTTCAGTGAAAGCCTAGAGTCTGCCATTGGCGGATGGATCCGAAGGATGGTGCTTGAGTGTCACAACTTCCTTGAAGGTGTTGCTGTTGAAGAAGCTAATTGTCTTTGCGATGTCATGAGATGATTGGTGCGAATATGGCCATAGTAGTTTGTCGATCACGGATTTGATCATTTTTTTCCTTTCATTTTTCCCGCTTAGGCATATCTTTTGTCTTTTATGACTTTGTTATTTGCCAGCGGGTATTTGGGTGTGTGCGCGCGCATTGGTTGTGTGCATCCTACCTAGAGGCCGGGTATGTGCTCATTATATTTATATCCTCTTAATTATTCTCTTAAGGACAGTGATATTTGGCACACATGTGCCATAAAGCAAAAGTACTACACACCTTCTCCCTCTCTCTAATTACATGCATGCATTAAGATAACTCATTTTCACGTGCATTTCTTGCTTTAATTACATGCATGCACTATAGGACAAAAAAGATGATGTCATCCTAGATTCTCACTATTCTAAAAATTCAAAAATGTTTTGTAGCTCAAACCGTCGGTCCGATGTAAAAACTATTTTCACATAAAAGATTTGCCGCGACGAGATCTTTGAAATTACATCCCATATTGGTATGTTCCAACAACTTTTTTTCGGGCCAAAAGTTACCATGTCTGACCTACATTTGTTATCACGTCTGTGATGTGCAAATTACCGTGTTATTTCCACATGTACATGCATGTACGTATTAGAGGACAAAGTCATGCTAGATTTTTCCCAATTCCAAAACTTTAAAATATTTTGTATCTCAAACTGCCAGTCGAATGTAAAAACCGTTTTCACATAAAAGATTCGTCGCGTTGAGATATTTGAAACTAAATCCCATGTTGGTATGTTTCGATGGCTTTTTTTGGACCAAAAGTTATCATGCTTGAGTTACATAAGTTACCACGTCTGTGGTGTGCAAGTTAACTTGGTAATTTCATATGAGTTACCGGGGGCATAAAAATGGTCCCCCCACCCTTCTTCACATGCACATGAATGTACCCACCAGAGAACCGAAAAGCTGATGTCATCATAAATTCTCCCTATTTCGAAAATTCAAATGTTTAATAGCTCAAATCGTCAGTCTGTTGCAAAAATCGTTTTCACATAAAAGATTCGACCTGACAAGATCTTCGAAACTAGATCTCATGTTGGTATGTTTCGACGATTTTCCTGGGCCAAAAGTTACCATGTCTGGGCAACATAAGTTATGACGTATGCGGTGTGCAAGTTACCGTGGTATTTCCACATAAATTACATGAGTTACCATGACCGTGGTATTTTCACACAACTTATCGAGGGTTATATTTTTCAATAATTTTGCCCCCTTGGTCAATGTTACCATGGTGTTTTCATGTAAGTTATTAGGTATGCGATTTGTATATAACCATTTTGTTTTGACATAAGTTATCGGACGGTATGTTTTTCAACAATTTTTTCACTCCTTGATAAAAGTTACCATGGTATTTGTACATAACTTAACAGTATGCAGTTCATACATTACCATGCTATTTTCACATAACTTACCGAGGGTATGCTTTTCAATAACTTTACCCCCTTCTTGGTCAAAATTACCGCCGTGTTTTTATGTAAGTTATCGGGTATGTGGCTTGTATATTACCTTGCTCACACAAGTTACCGAGGGTACGTAAATTATCAAGCATGTGCTTCGTATATTACCGTGTTACTTCGCACAAGTTATTACCATGGGCATGTTTTCAACAACCTTTTTGCCCCAGGTTCAAAGTTACCACGTTGTTTGTACGTAAATTAATCGTTTATGCGGTGCATAATTTATCATGATATTTCCGCAAAAGTTATGGGGGTATGTTTCAATAACTTGTTTTCCACGGGTGAAAGCTACCATGGTATGTGTACGTAAATTATCGTGTATGCGGTGCATAAATTGTCATGATACTCACAAAAGTTACTGGCGGTATGTTTCGATAGCCTATTTCCCCACGGGTCAAAGTTACCACGATGTTTGTATGAAAGTTATTGGGTATGCATTGCGCAAATTATCATGTTGTTACGCAGAAGTCACCGAGGGTATGTTTCAATAACTTTTTTTCACATGTCAAATTTACAATGGTGTTTGTGAGTAAATTATCGGTTATGCAGTGCATAAATTAGCATGTTATTTATACATTAGTTACCGGTGTATTTTAAAAAACTCCTCAAAAGTAAAGTTTAGCATGGTGTTGCAAGTAAGTTATCAGGTTGGTGCTCCATAAATTACCATCATATACACATAAAAGTTACCGGGGATGTTTCAACAACTTTTTTCCTTGGTCCAAATAGTTATCAGACCTAGGTTGTGCAAGTTACCGCGTCTGCGCTTTGTAAGTTACCACGATGTTTACACTGATATTACTGGGCTTGAAAACCTGAACCTTTTTCATCGTTTTAATAGATTTTTGGGTCAAAAGTTATCGTCCGGTATTGCCAAAAGTTACCAATATTGTGCATATGTTGTTATGGACAAAAACATTGTTTGGGTTATCAGACTACTCGTCTATTGTTATCAATTTTAAAACTAAAATATCATCGCAAACTCTAATTAACCACATGGCTACAAGCAGTCATGTATGTTATACCAACTACCAAATCATCAAATATTTGAATTTAGACAACTTATTCATCACAAAACTAAAAACCAACTCAAAAAAGAAAAGGAACGAAAAAACCTCAAAAAGGGACACACCTGACCCTTCCTCTCAGTTCTCCTCACCTCGTCACCTACCTTCACTACTGTCGGTGTCAAAACCGGTGGATCTTGGGTAGGGGGTCCCGAACTGTGCGTCTAAGGCTGGTGGTAATAGGAGGCGGGGGACACAATGTTTACCCAGGTTCAGGCCCTCTCGGTGGAGGTAATACCCTACTTCCTGCTTGATTGATCTTGATGATATGAGTATTACAATATTTGATCTACCACGAGATCGTAGAGGCTAAACCCTGAAGCTAGCCTATGATTATGATTGTTGTTGTTGTCCTACGGACTAAACCCTCCGGTTTATATAGACACCGGAGGGGGCTAGGGTTACTCAGAGTCGGTTACAAGGGCGAAGATCTACATATCCGAATTGCCAAGCTTGCCTTCCACGCAAAGGAGAGTCCCACCCAGACACGGAACGAAGTCTTCAATCTTATATCTTCATAGTCCAACAGTCCGGCCAGAGTATATAGTCCGGCTGTCCGAGGACCCCCTAATCCAGGACTCCCTCAGTAGCCCCTGAACTAGGCTTCAATGACGATGAGTCCGGCGTGAAGATTGTCTTCGACATTGCAAGGCGGGTTCCTTCTCCGAATACTCCATAGAAGATTTTGAACACAAGGATCGTGTCCGGCTCTGCAAAACAAATTCCACATACCACCGTAGAGAGTATATTATTCCACAAATCTAATCTGCTGACAACTTTTTATAATATGACGTCCTGCCATGGCCCGGTCATTATGAACCGTTTTTCCCTGCCTGCCACTGCACGTGTTGCGAGGCGGTTTTATTGGCACGTCTTGTCAAAGCAGAGATCGTGTTCCCCTTATCACGGGATTCTCATCAATATGGATATGGGTAACCAAATCGTGCTTGTTAGTATGACTCCTCGATTTTAGGCAAGTTCCAAACGGCCACGCGAGGACGCTTGATATTCACCCTCTTTATAAAGGGGCCAAGGCCTGTCCTTTTCTTCTTGTGCTCGATCCTTCCCCTCCCCCACCTCGAGTTCCAACACCCAAGGCTCAGGCTAAGCACTTCGGACCTTCAACCATGTCCGGATCCAACCTTCAAGGCTGGTGGATGGCCTCCTCTGTCACAGAGGAGGACATCAAGAAGCTAAGGGAAGCCAGTATTTGACCGCTGAAATCTCGCACAGGCTGCCTGCTCAAGGGCAGGTCATCCCCACTCCCGAACCCAACGAGAGTGTCGTGTTTGTTTCCCACTTCCTCCGAGGGCTAGGCTTTAGTCTTGATCCCTTTGTTAGAGGGCTTATGTTCTATTACGGGCTCGATTTCCATGATCTAGCTCCAGATTCCATCCTTCACATCTCGTCGTTTATCATTGTGTGTGAGGCCTTCCTCCGCATGACCCCACACTTCGGCTTATGCCTCAAGACCTTCAAGGTGAATCCGAAGACGATCGATGGGCGACACGCAGAATTCGAAGGTGCCATAATAGGCAAAGGCGCTGATGCTCTATGGCCAAAGGGTTCCTTCCCGAAGGTGTCCAACTTATGGCTGCGGGAGTGGTTTTACATCACAACTCGCCGAAGTACGAAGTGGGCAGCTGCCCCCGCCTTCCGCTCGGGCCCCCCGCCGCAACTGGCATCATGGGTCAACAAGGGGCTGGACTGGGGGCCAGTTAATAACATGCTGACATTGCAAAGTCGCATCCAAGATCTCCTCAAGAGGGATGTCAATCTTGTTAAGGTAATGCAAGTTATGCTAGTTCGTCGGGTCCTTCCATGCTAATGTCGATCTCTCCGTATGTGGGAGTTCAACCCGGAAGGACCGCAAACTATTCAGCAATTGTTCAACATGACGCTCGAAGAGATGTATGGATTGTTCTTCGGATCACGAATAAAGTGTCCGGACACCACCGAGGATGCGGGTCTCAACTACAACCGTCTAGATACCCACGTAAGTAATTCTGCGGCCGAACATGCTATCTTTTTATTTGTCACAACATCATTCTGAAAAAATCGCTGCCGGCCAGGACTGGATAAGAAAGGCGAAGATGATCAGGTGTCCGGCCTTCCTTCCTGAAGGCTCACCGGATCCTGTACTAACCAGGATGCTTGAGCACGCACCTTATCAAGTGCCATCAGGGGAAGATAAAGGGAGGAATAAAGAAGCTGAAAGCGGGCTTCACTCATTACTCATCCAAACCGGGGGAATTAGTGTCTCCGCGAAGGAGGATAATCGGGGAGAAGAATCCAGAATCCCCTCTCCCCAAGGAAGGAAAAGGACCGTCTCTAAAGACTTGGAAACGAAGGTTTCCAAACGAGGGAAGAAACCTTCGCCTAGGGTCCCTGCCCCGGAGGGCATCCTTACCGCACAGTGCCCGCAAGGGGGCCAGCCCTCCACCAAGCTGTAAGTGAACAAGAGTACTTTTGGTAAATATATCCTGCTGTATCTCCAAGGACAATAACCGAGACATATATCTTGCAGTCCGACTAGTATCCCTTCTCGACAAAGTTCGTCTTCGGGGGATCTTCTTCCGGAGATGATTGACAGCGAAACGCCTCCCCCTGTCTCCCTGCCTCCTGGGGCGGACGACCCTGAGGTGTCATCATGGAGGATTTCTCCTGATCCGCCAAGGCCAGAAGGTAACCCTTCGGCCACCCGAAGTCCGGAGTACTTGGCTCCTAAAGAGAGCAACAGAAAGAGTTTGAGATTGTCCGATGCACAACCGGACGCACTGATGGGTCTTTTGGAGCAAGTGGCTATCTCAGAGGCGCATCGTACTTTAATGGGTACGGTGGTTGAGAGGATTTCGTCTGCCAAAAGTGGGTTGCATGAGGCTTTTACGAGCCTGCTAAGAGGCTTTGAGGTACGCAAAGCAATATATAAATTTTTTTGACGGTACTGCACACGCTAGGTGTGCTCTATACAGATAGTAGCCCCTGAGACTCTGGTTGCTATCTAGAGGCGGCAAACAGAGGATCATAGTCCCAGGTAATGATCGCGCTGCTTTCATGTGCAGGCGGCTGAGGGTCCGGTGGCTGGCCGGACTGCTGAGTTTGCCGGACTGAGGCGGCAACTTGACGCGGCAGATGCCGACATTGCGCTTGTGAACAAGTGGCTTGACGAGGCACAGGGTATGTATTTTTGGATGGTCAACAAATATTAAGAGGAGCATGACGCTAGTATCTATAATATGCTGTGACTGCGGATGGAGCTGCCGCCATGGAGACCCTTGAAAGTGCGTTATATCGACTAGAGGGGGGGTGAATAGGCGATTTTTATGAAAGTCTTCAAAACATGGAAGTTATGAAGACAAACAGTAGAGATATGCCTATTACTATGCAGCGGAAGTTAGACTACACTAGGCAAGCCATGGTCAAGTATCAACAGAGTGAAAGCACAGTGACAAATAGCTGTAGTGTAATTAGGATCAGGTAGGAAGATACTATGAAGCCAAATAGATCATACACTCGCGTTGTGAAGACAAAAGATAGAACAGGCACACAATGACTTCACAATGAGTGATCAGTAAGTAAAAGGAAGTGAAGATGAAACCAGTGACTCGTTGAAGACAATGATGTGTTGGACCAGTTCCAGTTGCTATGACAACTGTACGTCTGGTTGGAGCGGCTAGGTATTTAAACCTTAGGACACGCAGTCCCGGACACCCAGTCCTGAACACACAGCTCAGGACACCAAGTCCTCACCGTATTCTCCTTGAGCTAAGGTCACATAGTCCTCGCCCAATCACTCTGGTAAGTCTTCAAGGTAGACTCCCAAACCTTCACAGACTTCGTTCACTGGCAATCCACAATGTCTCTTGGATGCTCTGAACGCGATGCCTAACCGTCTGGGGATGCACAGTCCTCAAGTGTAATAAGTCTTCAGATCACACAGACAAGAAGACTTAAGTGATGCCCAATGTTCTCTGGCTTTGGGTGGTTAGGGCTTTATCCTCGCAAGGAATTCTCTCTCTCAAAGGCTTCGAGGTGGGTTGCTCTCAAACGACAAAAGCCGTGCACTGAAATCTGAGCAGCCAACTATTTATGGTTGTAGGGGGTGGGCTATTTATAGCCACTTGGCAACCCGACCTGATTTGTCCGAAATGACCCTGGGTCACTAAGGAACTGACACGTGTCTCAATGGTCAGATTTCAAACTCTCATGGCAACTTTACTTGGGCTACAAGCAAAGCTGACTTGTTCGGCTCTGGACAAGATTCGCTCTCATTGTCTTCACTCGAAGACATAGGTTTTTGGTTTAGGCATCACTTCAGTCATTCTGACTGGTTCTCCTGGACCCCACTTAACAGTACGGTGGTTCCTATGACTCAACACAAAAGAAAAAGAACTACGAAAGATCTACGTCTTCGAGCTCCATAGGCTTCATAACGTGTCTTCTTTTGTCATAGTCTTCAATAGGAATATCTTCATATACCACCTTTGACTTCAATGTCTTCATACATTTTTAGGGGTCATCTCTGGTAGTAAAACCGAATCAATGAGGGACTTCTACCTGTGTTATCCTGCAATTCTCATAAACACATTAGTCCCTCAACTAGGTTTGTCTTCAATACTCCAAAACCAACTAGGGGTGGCACTAGATGCACTTACAACCCTTCAGGCGGAACTTGCCCGAGCCAAGGAACAAGCCATGAGAAAAGATGCGGCCACCCTAAAGGCGGCCGAAGACTTAAGAGCCGAACAGGCTGCTCGTCGCCGGAGGGAAGATAAAATAGCCAAGATGGCTGTTGAGCTGAAAGATGCTGCCGGCCGATATGAGCTTCTTGAAAAGGAAAGCCAAGCGAAAGCGGCTGACCTGAAGAAAGCCGTGGAAGCAGCCAAGGAAACCCGCTCTCAAATCAGAGTGGCGAAGGAGGAGCTCCATCAAGCCGGAGATATCACGGCTGGGAAGCCCTTTTTGTTGCGGATGAAGTTCAGAGATTCGAAGTATGTGTTGACACCAGATTTTGGCACGGTCAAGAACTTAATTAATATGGCCTCAAATGGAGAACTGATCTACATAAAAAAGTTCCGTAGTGTCGATATGAACATCTTTGAAGTTTGGGCCATCGCCATCCGATATCATCTCACAGGCCGAAGTTGTGCTCGAAATACTAAGATTTTGTATTCAGAATACTATTCGGCTCATTACTCCCTCAAGACCGCCTCGTATGAAAAAATTATCTACACAGATTGTCTTCGTCTCGTCGAAATGATCGATTTTGATATAAAAATCGTTCCAGTCCGAGTTCGTATGCAAAAGTTAGAGCTATCGGAGTGCAGCCCTGTCATGAGGCGTGATGTGGCGCGCCCCACCAGACCTATGTCTGATGGGTAGCGCAAGGGAATGGGTGTTTTGCATAACAGTCCGTTTTGTGCGAGCGATTTGACCATCAAAATGACCTCTGATAAAAAAAAATTCAAAACAAAAGTTTTGCGTCTCGTCGAAACGGTCAAGATTGCTTTTGGACTCATTTCCATCCGAGGTCATTTACTACCTCAAACATGACCCGCAAGGTGCAGCCAGGTTGTAAACCGAACCGTTTTGAAAAGTTTGACTCCGAGTTGGACCCAAACTAGGGTTTTGGATGTGAATCCAAGCCTTTTCCTTGCACGGGAAGTCCAGGCACCTCTTATATACCTAAGGGGTGACGGCCGATTAAACAACCACACATAATCGCAAAACCCATCTACAAACTTTCATCTCCTACCCTAGTTTTCTGCTTCTTGTTCATCGGTGTTCTTCGCTTCGGAGAGCTTCGATCTACGAAGCCCTAGGGGCGGGCGAACTGACCTAGGGCAGCCCATCACCGCCGTGCGTCCAGATGGGGTCTCTCCCGGCCGCGTGGGGTTTCGGGTCTTCAAAAGAGCTCGCCGTATTGTCTTGCGTATCATGCTTCCGGTGAGCCTCCTTCGGCGACGTGTCCTGTGTATCGCGCTCGACGCCAAGGGTACATGGTGACGTGTTCGTGTGCGAACACACTTTTTGCCGACTCCACTGGGGACAAAGAGCAATCATCATCATCCATCATGGTCGATCTTCCCAAGCCATCTGAAGTGGATGCCGATAACATCATCAAGCCCAATTTTGAGGAATTATCGGCAGAACATCGCCAAGCTTTTGAGGAGTACAAGAAGGCGCGTGAAGAGAAGGAGATGCAGGAGTTCCTTGCTAATTTCAAAAAGGATCGCCAAGGCAACATCACTTCAATTGAAGAAATCAAGTTTCCTCCTCTTCACAATGAGCAGGTAGAACCAGCTGTAAGCAAAATCTTCTCTTCTAAACAGTCGGCTGAAATTACTACTCTTATTGCTCAGAATAATGATCTTATTTACCAAGCTATCATAGACAATAATACTGCTCGAAATAATACTCCTCAGTCATATCATGGTAGTGGTAGTATGTCTGCTGGTGTGGAAAACTTTAGTCCCACTTTACCTATTTCACCGGCGCCGTCCGTGTCGTTGAATTCTTATCCCAGTCAATCAAACCAACTTGTCGGTCCACCCTTTAATCCTGCCATGAACATACCAAGATCAGTGAATCCAACTGCATTGCTAGGTTACGGTTCGGCAAGTCCAAGTGGATTGCTGTCGAACTATGGTACAACATACACACCACCATCTCTTCTGACTAGCACTGTACCAACTATTAGAAATCATATTCACCATGCGCCACAACCACACGCAACGTCACTCAATACGAGTGATATTTTGGCTAATGTCAGAAGGAAATGTCTAGGGTGTTCCGAGAGCATTGTGGGATTGAACTACCAAAACGACGAATTTCCAGGAAACCATATCTAGAAATTTTTGATGCCGTGCCATGTCCTTCCGGATATAAAGTTCCAGATTTTGTTAAGTTTAGCGGAGAGGGAAAAAATACTACATGGGAGCATGTTAGTCAATACTTGGCAGAATTAGGTGAGGCAAGTTCACGAGACGAGTGGAAAGCACGTTATTTTCCTTTATCTTTAACCGGTACTGCTTTCTCGTGGTTTCCTGCATTACCACCCGGTTCTATTACTACATGGTTTCAATTGGAGCAAAAGTTTCATGATCACTTATACAGTGGTGACAATGAGCTTAAACTATCCCATCTTACATCGGTTAAGCAAAAGCATGATGAATCGGTCTCCGATTATGTCAAAAGATTTAGAGATACAAAAAACCGGTGCTAAAGTTTGGTGATAACCGAGAGAGATTTGGCTGATCTTGTGCTTAGTGGTTTGAGAACTCACATTAGAGAAAGGCTAGAAGGACATGATTTTTTAAATATCAACCAAGTCTTGCAAAGGGCTTTGGCTCAGGAAAGCCGAAGCAAAGATCTTAAAGAGGTGCATAGATATAAAACTGATCATCCTAAGATGAATATGGTTGAGTATGATAGTGATCACTCGGACGATGAGGGTGATATTTATGCTACTGAATTTGTTTGGCCATCTAAGGCCAAACCGTTTACTTGCAATGATTTAAAGCCGATTCATAAGAATCGTGATGAAGAGATGAAATTTACTTTCAACATTGCTAAGTGTGATAAAATATTTGATGCTTTGTTGCAAGCCAAGATTATTAGAATATCTCATACTTTACCGCCGTTTGAAGAGCTGAAACGGCGTGCTTATTGCAAGTATCATAATTCTTTTTCTCATGCTACTAATGATTGTAATGTTTTTCGAAGACAGATACAATCAGCCATTAATGACGGACAATTGAATTTTTCTGAGATGCAAGTTGATAGGCAGTCTTTCCCAATGAACACCATGGATTTGGAGGGGAAGAAGGTGTTAATTCGGCCCAACATAGCTGAATCAGCTAATAAAAATAATATTGTCCTTGGTGAGCCCAGGAAAAATATGGAGAGTGACAAGATCTTGGGGAGACAAGTTGTGCTTGACAAGCGACCCGGTGGAAAGGAGGTAATCAAGATCACCATCAAGATTCCTACACTCGGGGGGCAACCACAAGTGCAAGGGAACACTCATGTCAAATTTGTTAAGCCCAAGAGTCCAGAGGTTGGAAAGTGGAAGACGAATGAAGCTAAAGTGCAGGGCAAGAGAATGAAGCCAACTTTTGATATGCTGTTGTCCAAGTATGCCAATCAAGCGGCCGGTTCTAGCTCTGACCGGGCATTAAATTTGAAGGACTCAAGGTCACCTCCTCGGGAAGAATTTCAGCATCACGCAAGGCCATATGGGTCATGAGCACCGGGACCATGGATGGCGCCACCCCCCTATGCGCCATACTACATGGGAGGCTACAATGGAGGATGGGGGCAGCCCCTAATAGCCCCTTATGCTTTTCATCCGGGTTGGGATGAACCAAGGAGGCCCGTTCATGAGAGGCTTTTTTATCCCACACGAGGCCGTTTGAACAACGGTGTCAATCAGCCAATGCAAGATAATCATGGAAGGGTTGGCAAGCAAGTGTGGCGTGCTAAATCACCAAGTGCTGAAATTTCAGAGCCTGGCAAGCAAAAGGAGAAGAATACTAGTGCTGAAACTATTATGATAGGCACTAAAGAATTAACAATCAAAGAGCCGATTATTGGTGATAATCCGGCTGATTCTAATAAAGATGTGGCTGCTGTCTAGCAGGGTCCCATGGCTAATGATCATAAAGCTAGCACAAGCAAGGCCAAGTCGAGGGATCCAAAATATACTCAGCCTAAGTGGTGTCCTTCCGGTCTTACCAAGGCGCAAAAAAGGAGATTGCAGCGCATGAGGAGTCATGAGAAGGAGGAACAAGAAGCAGAAAAGCTAAGGGATAAATTTTTCAATGAAAGCCGTCCCATGGTACCCCCAAAACAAGTGTGGAGGCCAAAGCAAAAGGAAAACATAGCAGCTTCTGCATTTATCATAGCAACACCTACACACCAAAGAAAGGACGATGCGGCTACTATTACATCGTCCACTTTGCCTATTACTTCCTCTTCCCTTGAAGATATTTTGGAGTCAGTGGACATGCTTGCGAAAGAAGATGAAATGCTTGATTATGAGTCTACACCGGTTCATGAAGGTATGGATATTAATATGGTGTATTACTTACCCGCTGAATTTCGTGCTATAGATGAAGAAGGGGAAGTAGCTCAACTAGATTTTGGTCCTAGAAATGCTATATTTGAGAAGCCAAAAGAACCGGTGACGCACTTGAAGCCATTATTCCTTAAAGGTCATATTAATGGATCGTCGGTTGCTAGAATGCTTGTCGATGGTGGTGCTGTGGTTAATCTTATGCCATATTCGGTTTTCAAAAAATTGGGCTGCGTGATGAAGAGTTAATAAAGACCAACATGGTGCTTAATGGATTTGAAGGCAAAGAGAAAACTGAAGCCAAAGGTGTAATGTATGTGGAGCTTACGGTGGGAAGCAAAACTTTGGCTACCGCCTTCTTTGTCGCCGAGGTGCAAGGTAACTACAATGTGATATTAGGCCGCGATTGGGTTCATGCAAACCAATGCGTGCCATCTACTATGCACCAGTTTTTAACTCAACGGGTTGATGATGAAGTAGAAGTCATTCATGCGGATAATTCAGCTTGTGTTGCTTTGGCCGATGCATCGGTGGATTGGCAACATCCCAATGCTACTTGCCTGACGGGGTACGACTTATCAGAATATGATTTTCTTAGCGCCACGAAAAGTGGTTTTGTGCCCATTTCTTTAAAGCCGGTTGGCGGTAATCGGCTTCAAGGTATGATGTATTTAAATGGAGCCTAACTCAGAGTGGTTACAGAAACGTCTTGTAGAATATCGGTCCGATGAGAACGATATGTATGAGTCCATAGAAGAGTTAGATGATATGGATAAACTAGGACAAGGTTTTACATCGGCCGATCCATTAGAAGAGATAGATATAGGAGATGGTTCAATTCCTAGGTCGACATTTGTAAACGAAAATTTAAGAGCCGATCATAAGGCTAATTTGATCGAGCTATTAAAAGAATATGTTTGTTGCTTTGCATGGGAATATCATGAGATGCCAGGTTTAAGCCGAGAGCTAGTGGAGCATCGGTTACCTATAAAGGCCAGTTTTAGGCCATATAAGCAATCGGCCAGAAAATTTAATCCAAAAATGTATGACCGGATCAAGGAAGAGATCGGTCATTTGCTTAAAGCTAATTTTATTAGATCTTGCAGGTATGCCGAGTGGATTTCTAACATTGTACCAGTAGAGAAGAAAGGCTCCGGCAAGTTGAGGGTGTGCATTGATTTCAGAGATTTGAATAGAGCTACAACTAAAGATGGATATCCTATGCCAATAGCCGATATGCTTATTAATGATGCTTCTGGACATAAGGTCATTAGCTTTCTTGATGGTAATGCGGGGTATAATCAGATTTTTATGGACGAAGAGGACATGTCCAAAACGGCTTTTTGATGTCTCGGTTTCCTTGGTTTATTTGAGTGGACAGTGATGACCTTTGGATTAAAAAATGCCGGTGCCAGTATCAAAGGGCTATGAATTTAATTTTTCATGATTTACTTGGTGTTATACTTGAGGTTTATATTGATGATATTGTTGTCAAATCGGATGCTTTTGAATCTCATCTAGCCGATTTGCGCTTAGCTTTTGAAAGAATGAAGAAATATGGGCTGAAAATGAATCCTTTGAAGTGTGCCTTTGGTGTATCGGCTGGGAAGTTTCTGGGTTTCATTATTCATGAAGATGGCGTGGAAATTGATCCCCCAAATATAGAAGCTATACAAAAAGTAGAGGCTCCAACATGCAAGAGAGATATGCAAAAATTCCTTGGCAAGGTCAATTATTTGAGGAGGTTCATAGCCAATCTATCAGGGAAGGTTGATGCATTTACTCCTATCCTTCGGTTAAAGAATGATGTTGATTTTACTTGGGGGGAAACAGCAAGAGGCATTTGATATAATTAAGAAATATTTGTGCACTCCTCCGGTTATGAAAGCGCCCAGGCACAGGGAGCCACTTAGACTTTACATTGCAGCGGAAGAAGGTGTTATTGGTGTTGTTTTAACTCAAGAGACCGAAGGGAAGGAGCATGTTATTACTTATTTAAGCCGACTCTTATTGGACGCCGAGACAAGGTATACATTTATTGAGAAATTATGCTTATGCTTATATTATGCTTGTACAAAATTGAGACATTACCTAGTGCCTAGTACTTGCATTATAGCTTGTAAAACCGATGTCATCAAGTACATGTTGCATAGGCCAATTCTTAGTGCTAGAATTGGCAAGTGGGCTTATGCTTTAATTGAATATGATTTGGCTTATGAATCTCTGAAATACATGAAAGGCCAAATCGTTGCTAATTTTATTGTTGAGCATCGGGTTGATGACAAGCATGATATTGATATAAACCATGTCTCGTTAGTACCATGGAGATTATATTTTGATGGTTCAGTTTGTAGCAATGGCCAAGGTGTTGGTATTGTTTATATATCTCCTCATGGTGTTGTTTTTGAAGCCTCATGCCGCTTAGAATATTTTTGCACAAATAATCAAGCCGAATATGAAGCATTGTTATTCGGCTTAGAGATGTTGCTTGCCATAGGTGCTACACATATTGAGGCTTTTGGTGATTTGTTATTAGTAGTGCAGCAAATATCCAAAGTTTTTCAGTGTTTTGACGAATCACTTAATGTTTATCTTGATAAGTGTCTAGATATAATTTCTAGTTTGGATTATTTTAGCATTGCTCGTATATCTAGACATGACAACTGGAAAGCAAACGGGTTGGCACAACAAGCATCCGGCTATCATGTGGATCATGGCATGTTTCATATTTCTCAAAGGCCGATGTCTAGTCTTGCCAACAGAGGGGAGGCCAAACCGGAGCCCACCGTTTCGGCCACTAATGAAATATTCAATGCAGGAGAAAATTAAGACTGGAGGAAACCCATTGTTTATTATTTGTGTGATCCTGGTAGAAGGGTGGACAGGGTTGTCCGACGTATGGCTTTTAAATACACAATGAGAGATGATGGTCTCTATCGCCGAACGGTTGATGATGTTCTTCTAAAGTGCTTGGACGAGGACCAAGCGAGAGTTGCTATGGGGGAGGTCCATGAAGGTATTTGTGGCACTCATCAGTCGGCTCCCAAGATGAAATGGTTGCTACGACGTGCTGGATTTTATTGGCCGACTATGAGTAATGATTGCTTCAGATATTACAAAGGGTGTGTAGCTTGTCAAAAATTTGGTGATATTCAGTTGGCTCCTGCTGCTATGTTACATCCCATTATCAAGTCGTGGCCTTTCAGAGGATGGGGTTTAGACTTTATTGGACAAATTCATCCGTCTTCCTCAAAGGGGCATCAGTTCGTATTGGTGGCAACCGATTATTTCACTAAATGGTCTGAAGCAGTACCTCTCAAGAACATGACACATGTGGAGGTAATTAAATTCATAACCGAGCACATTATTCATAGATTCGGCATTCCTCAAACGTTGACTACAGATCAAAGCTCATCTTTTATGTCACACCAAGTCAGAGAATTTGCCGAATCTTATAACATAAAGTTTCTCAATTCCTCTCCATATTATGCTCAAGCCAATGGGCAGGCTGAGTCTAGCAATAAAATTTTAATCAAACTCATCAAGAAGAAGATTGAGGATAATCCAAGGAGATGGCATGAGCTACTGTCCGAAGCTTTGTGGGCGCACAGAATATAAAGGCATGGTACTACAAAGGTAACTCCATATGAGCTCGTATATGGTCAAGAGGTCGTTTTACTAGTGGAAGTGAATTTGAATGCATTGAAAATAGCCAAACAAAATGATTTATCGGTGGTGGACTTCTATAACTTGATGATGGACAATATTGATGAAGTCGCCGATAAACGTTTGTCTTCTTTGAATGCCATAGAGAGAGATAAGTTGAGGGTGGCAAGAGCTTACAATAAGAAGGTCAAGTTGAAGAATTTTCAAGTTGGCGATCTTGTGTGGAAGGTGATTCTACCAATTGGTTCAAAAGATAGAAAATTCGGGAAGTGGTCTCCAAGTTGGGAAGGTCCTTTTAAGATTACAAGAGTGGCTCCCGGAAACTCATATTTGGTGGAATCCGTACAAGGCACATTATTACCTCGAGATCTCAATGGCAAATATTTAAAGAAATATCACCCAAGTGTGTGGCAAGAAGTCTAGATAGGCAATGGCCGATATGTCACTATCGTCCTAAGCAAAGACATGGCCGATAAATAGCTATTGCCCCTAGCATAAACATGGCCGATATATAATTATCGCCCTAAGAAACTATAAATGGCCAATGGAGTGTTGACATCGTCCTTAGAACAAACAAGGTATAAGTTATTTTTCGGCGCGCTAGCTTTGCCGAAAAACAGCGGGACATGTGTTGACATCAGATTTTGGCACGATTAAGAACTTAATTAATATGGCCCCAAATGGAGAAGTGATCTACATAAAAAAGTTCTGTATTATCGATATGAACATCTTTGAATTTTGGGCCATCGCCATCCGATCTCATCTCGCAGGCCGAAGTTGTGTTCGAAATACTGAGATTTTGTATTCAGAACACTATTCGGCTCATTACGCCCTCAAGACCGCCTCGTATGGAAAAGTTGTCTACATGGATTGTCTTCGTCTCGTTGAAACGAACGATTTTGATATAAAAATCGTTCCAATCCAAGTTCGTATGCAAAAGTTAGAGGTATTGGAGTGCAGCCCTTTCATGAGGCGTGATGTGGCGCGCCCCACCAGACCTATGCCTGATGGGTAGCGCGAGGGAACGGGTGTTTTGCGTAATAGTCCGTTTTATGTGAGCGATTTGACCTTTAATATGACCTCTGATCAAAAAATGTTCAACATAAAAGTTTTGTGTCTCGTCGAAACGGTCAAGATTGCTTTTGGACTCGTTTCCATCCGAGGTCGTTTACTGCCTCAAACATGACCCGCAAGGTGCAGCCAGGTTGTAAACCGAACCGTTTTGGAAAGTTTGACTCCGAGTTGGACCCAAACTAGGGTTTTGGACGCGAACCCAAGCCTTTTCCTTGCACGGGAAGTCCAGCCGCCTCTTATATACCTAAGGGGTGACGGCCGATTAAACAACAACACATAATCGCAAAACCCATCTACAAACTTTCATCTCCTACCCTAGTTTTCTGCTTCTCGTTCATCAGTGTTCTTCGCTTCGGAGAGCTTCGATCTACGAAGCCCTAGGGGTGGGCGAACTGACCTAGGGCAGCCCATCACCGCCGTGCGTCCAGACAGGGTCTCTCCCGGCCGCGTGGGGTTTCGGGTCTTCAAAAGAGCTCGCCGGATTATCTTGCGTATCGCGCTTCCGGTGAGCCTCCTTCGGCGACATGTCCTGCGTATCATGCTCGACGCCGAGGGTACACGGTGACGTGTTCGTGTGCGGATAGTATGCCCCTCTGGATGAATTATGGAGTGCTGCAGACGCGTACTTGGACTTGGCAATGAGTGCTGCTGATGCGACTGAGTTTTTCAAAGATCAGAAATATCATGAAGTGGAAAGATTGTTCTGGTCGCAGTTTAGTGCTCCAACGCGTCTGCTGCTGTTAAATGAACAAATGGCCGAGTGGGCCGAGCTCCATAGGTTGTCCAAACTTGCCATAAGGTCTGTCGTGGATCATCTTTGGCCGAAGGGACCAAGGCCGAATAGTTATTTTGGTTTAGTGCAACGATTCCTTGGTGTTGTGCCGCATATCAACGCTGCAAAGAGGTCGGCGTGCATAGAGGGTGCACGGATGGCTCTTGCCCGTGTTAAGACATACTGGGCAGAGATGGAGGCCACCGCTATTGCAACCCGGGATCTGGTCGTAGGCCAGGTCTTGGCTGAGCACTATTTTGAAGAAGTCCTAGAAGGCGCTCGTTTAATAGAGGTTCAGTGCTCGAAGAGTATCATGTTTGAGTGACGTGTATCCCAATTGTAAAAACAGTGCTATTTGGATTATAAAGGTTGTGTTTATAATTTTGCCTGAAAGTATTATGGTGCCTCTTGTGCGGCCATTTATGTATGTATATAACCTGAAAGTTTGCAGTCGTCGGCTTCAGCCCCCACGCACATAATGCGGGGGTGTTCGGAAAAGCACGTATCCACACTTAACCCAACGTCTTGATCCATTAAGGAGGTGATAGCACGGCGAACAAGGCAATCAGACTATATAGCTTTAACACTTGCACTTAGCCATAGGAGTTTGACGGTGGGGCTACTATATAGCCCCTGGTACTTCCGCGCTCATCCGAGTACAGTGTGCGTACATACATGACCGGGAAACCGGTCCTTCGTTAATGCGGAGGAATCGTGAAGATTCCGCTGAGTCATTGAGTGGTTGACCAATCTCGCGCTTTATCATGGCAGTCAGTTTTTTTCGGCTTTCTCTACTGAGGTGCTCATCCAGATGAACCAGGGCACAATCGCAGTAGTTCTCCCGGTGCCACCTTAGCCGATAGAGCGGAACGTAAGGTAGCAAAACACGGGAGCCGGGCAAACCCAACTATTGACCAAAGATATGATTCAGAGCTGATGCATATAAGGCCAAATTCGCGACGCCGAACACTCCCTAAGGCATTCGGACTTTACAACATATACTGGGCTGAGTAACGCCCTCGATAATGAGCCCTGATTTTCCAGGTACTTGCATTAGTCTGACGTGACGAAATGCCAATAATGCCGGCATCCCTTTCGGTTGTGTTGAGTATCCGGAGGGAGTGAAGCAACAAGAGACAGTAAAAAAGGTTTACATAGGGTCTTAATCTAAAAAGAAGCCTTTGAGGGGGGCCTTGCTGCACGTCTGCGCCTGTGTCTCTGTTGTGCCGTATTCTGGAAGGGCGTAGCATGATGATCATCTGTAAAAGAGAAAAACATAGGTGAAAGTCTTCGTGCGAAAAATTGGTTATTCTTAATGAACTATTAAAATGCAATCTAAATAGGGTCAAGCCGAACTGTAGCCCTTTTTACACGCGGGAAGCCCCTAGCACCACCTATGGGGGTATATCCATCGACCCAATCTCAGGTTTATCTGAGCTGTTACAGCTAGTGGTGCGTCGGACTCATCTAACCGTGTTCGCGGTCTTGACAATCGATCATTTCTTCTGTTTGGAGAGGCCGTTCAGTGATTGGTTGCTAGAGCCACCACATATTCCTCCGTACGTGAGGAACGCTCTGTGTTTCCGCTAACTATGATGATGCCACGTGGACCGGGCATCTTAAGCTTAAGATAAGCGTAATGCGGTCCTGCATTAAAACGAGCGAAGGCCGTTCTTCCGAGTAGTGCGTGATGGCCGCTTCGGAATGGAGCGATGTCGAAGATTAATTCTTCGCTTCGGAAGTTCTTGGGAGAACCGAATACAACCTCTAGTACTAGAGAGCTCGTGCAGCGGGCCTCTGGGCCTGCTATTACTCCTTTAAAGGTAGTATTGCTTTGGCTGATTCTTGTTCGGTCTATCCCCATTTTGTGGACGGTGTCCTAATATATCAGATTAAGACTACTGCCGCCGTCCATATGGACTTGGGTGAGATGGTATCCGTCAATTATTGGGTCTAGCACCAAGGTAGCCGATCCTCCATGCCGGATACTAGTCGGGTGATCCCTGCGATCAAAAGTGATCGGACAGGCCGACCAAGGGTTGAACTTGGGGGTGACGGGCTCCACGGCGTATACGTCTTGGGTTGCGCACTGGCGCCTCCTATTCGGTATGTGAGTTGCGTAAATCATGTTCACTGTTTTGACCTCTGGTGGGAATTTTTTCTGTCCCCCAGTGTTCGGCCGGCGAGGCTCATCCTCGTCTTCGCTTGGTATCTCCCTCCCCTTGTGTTCGGTGTTTAGCTTGTCGGCCTGCTTGAAGACCCAGCATTCTCTGTTGGTATGATTTGCAGGTTTGTTAGAGGTGCCATGAATCTGACATAATCTGTCTAGAATCTTGTTTAGGCTGGACGGTCCATCTCTGCTGCTTTAAATGGCTTTTTTCGTTGACCGGGTTGAGAGCCCCTGAATCTGACGTTTACCGCCGTGTTGTCTGGGCTGTCTTCGTTGTTTTGACGCTTGCTTTTATTGCGTCACAGTTTCCGTTGCCATCCCTGACTTCGGATGTGCCTGGGTTGCTGGTGCCGCTACGGGCCAGCCAACTGTCTTCACCCGCGCAAAAGCGGGTCATAAGGCTTGTTAGGGTTTTCATTGTCCTCGGTTTTTCTTGGCCGAGGTGTCTGGCGAGCCATTCGTCCCGGACACTGTGCTTGAAAGCCTCTAGGGCTTCGGCATCCGGGCAGTCGACGATTTGATTCTTCTTCATGAGAAATCTGTTCCAAAGCTTTCAGGCTGACTCTCCGGGCTGTTGAATTATGTGACTTAAATCGTCTGCGTCCGGAGGTCGTACATAGGTCCCTTGAAAATTGGCCCTAAAAGCATCCTCAAGCTCTTCCCAGCTTCCAATTGAGTTTTCGGGGAGGCTTTTCAGCCCGTGCCGAGCTGGTCCTTTCAACTTGAGGGGCAGGTATTTGATGGCGTGGAGATCATCTCCGCAAGCCATGTGGATGTGAAGGATAAAGTCCTCAATCCAGACCCCAGGGTCTGTCATTCCGTCATATGCCTCTATGTTCACGGGTTTGAATCCCTCTGAAAATTCATGGTCCAGCACCTCATCGGTGAAGCATAGGGGGTGCGCAGCACCCCTGTATTTGGATGTGTCATGGCATTCTTCGGACAGTTGTAGCATTTGGTTTTGATTTCGAGCTGTTATTCGGTCTGTATAGTCGTTTGGGCGGCCATGATTTTGTGCCGGAGCGCGCTTCCTAGATCCGTAGATGGGCCTGGCCATACCTGCTTTTTTGTGCAGGTCTTCACGTAAATCGTCCGCTGACTTGTGTGCGACGTCGTCAGCCGCCCTGTCGCGGCCACGGGGTGGTCGATCTGGCTGATCGGCCATTTTATTTTTCAGCTGAATGGGCTCTAAAGCCTCGTCGTCGAATTCAGGCAGCAGCTTGCGCTTTGGATAGCTCTTTGTGTGGCGACTGTCGCTGTACATTTCTTCAGTGTCAAGAACTTTGTTCCATCTGTTGTTGAGCGTATTCTGCGCGGCCTTAAGCCTTTTCTTCTACTTCTTCAGGCTCCTCGCGGTGGCAATAAGCCTTCTATGGAGGTTCTCTTGTTCCAAGTATCTTTCCGGGATGATGTGTGCATCGTCGTCCGGACTGTTCTCCTCTCCGGAGACAAGTTGATGAGCTTTACCCTCGACGTCGTTGTGATCGGACAGCGGCTCTGTACTATGTTTGCCTTCCACAGGCTCATCCTGCTCCATCGCTGGGTCCATGTGGTCGTCGTTTCCTTTGGAGTCGACCGGGGTATTATTCTTTCTTGCGCTGTTATCGCTGTTTTTGCTGAGGCGGGATTTGGAGCGGCGCCTAAGTCGTTGCTTTGGTTGCTTCTCGAGGGGACTAACTTTCGCTGCATCCTCTCGTTCCTTGTCGTTGTTTTCTTTGGGTGTATCCACCATGTATATATCATGTGATGAAGTGGCTGTCCAGCGCCCTGTGGGCGGTGGTTCCTGTTTCTCTCCTGCATCGTCGTCCATACCGTCGATGTCTTCGGAGTCAAAATCAAGCATGTTGGTTAAGTCATTGACAATGGCTATTAAGTGGGTGGTGGCTGGGGAACAAATTCCTACGTCGTCCGCTTCCCACTCGAGCCAGACATAGTTTGGCCGAGGGTCTCCTGACAGGAGAGAGACCTCAATGAATCTAGCACATCGCCCAAGGACGAGTGCTGAAAAATATCCGTGGAGGTAAACTCCATGATCGGTGCCCAATCAGATTGGATAGGCATGGACGCAGGTGATTCGGAGCCTGTGGCCGGGGACGAATCCAAGGGTCCGGTAACACAGGTCATATAGGAGGTGAAGTCAGTATTCGGCTCTATCGCCGCTGAGTGTGCGGCCTCCATGGTGGGGTCCATCCACCCGTCCTCGGATGGCACGATCTGCTCTGGATTGAGGGCCGGAGTAACCGCAGGTGCGATCTCCCAAACATCGTCCGACGACAGAGGTAAGTCATGCTCGTTGTGGCTGTGCAGTGCGCCTGACATGAGCTTCGAATCCGTCGAAGATCAAGTCTCCGCGGATATCGACAGTGTAGTTCAAGCTTCCAAATCTGACCTGACGGCCAGGGGTGTAGCTATCGATCTGCTCTAGATGGCCAAGCGAGTTGGCCCGTAGTACGAAGCCGCCGAATACGAAGATCTGTCCGGGGGAAAAAACCTCACCTTGGATCGCATCGTTGCCGATGATCGAAGGAGCCATCAAGCCTTTACGTGACGACATAGTGGAACGCTCAATGAAAGCACCAATGTCGGTGTCAAAACCGGCGGATCTCGGGTAGGGGGTCCCGAACTGTGCGTCTAAGGCTGATGGTAACATGAGGCGGGGGATGTTGGGGAACGTAGTAATTTCAAACAAATTCCTATGCACACACAAGATCATGGTGATGCATAGCAACGAGAGGGGAGAGTGTGATCTACGTACCCTTGTAGACCGACAGCGGAAGCGTTAGCACAACGCGGTTGATGTAGTCGTACGTCTTCACGGCCCGACTGATCAAGCACCGAAACTACGGCACCTCCGAGTTTTAGCACACATCCAGCTCGATGACGATCCCCGGACTCTGATCTAGCAAAGTGTCGGGGAAGAGTTCCGTCAGCACGACGGCGTGGTGACGATCTTGATGTTCTACCATCGCAGGGCTTCGCCTAAGCACCGCTACAATATTATCGAGGATTATGGTGGAAGGGGGCACCGCACACGGCTAAGAAAACGATCACGTGGATCAACTTGTATGTCTAGGGGTGCCCCCTGCCCCCGTATATAAAGGAGCAAGGGGAGGAGGCCGGCCGGCCCTATAGGCGCGCCAAGGAGGAGTCCCCCTCCTAGTAGGAGTAGGACTCCTACTAGGAGGGGGAAGGAAGTGGGGAGGGAGAAGGAAAGGGGGGCGCCGCCCCCCCTCTCCTAGTCCAATTCGGACCAGGGGGGAGGAGGCGCACAGCCCACCCTGGCTGCCCTTCTCTCTCTCCACTAAGGCCCATATGGCCCATTACTTCTCCTGGGGGGGTTCCGGTAACCCTCCGGTACTCCGGTTTTCTCCGAAATCATCCGGAACACATCCGGTGTCCGAATATAGTCGTCCAATATATCAATCATTATGTCTCGACCATTTTGAGACTCCTCGTTATGTCCGTGATCACATCTGGGACTCCGAACTAACTTCGGTACATCAAAACTCATAAACTCATAATATAACTATCATCGAAACCTTAAGCGTGCGGACCCTACGGGTTCGAGAACAATGTAGACATGACCGAGACATGTCTTCGGTCAATAACCAATAGCGGAACCTAGATGCTCATATTGGCTCCTACATATTCTACAAAGATCTTTATCGGTCAGACCGCATAACAACATACGTTGTTCCCTTTGTCATCGGTATGTTACTTGCCCGAGATTCGATCGTCGGTATCTCAATACCTAGTTCAATCTCGTTACCGGCAAGTCTCTTTACTCGTTTTGTAATACATCATCTCGCAACTAACTCATTAGTTGCAATGCTTGCAAGGCTTATGTGATGTGCATTACCGAGAGGGCCCAGAGATACCTCTCCAACAATCGGAGTGACAAATCCTAATCTCGAAATACGCCAACCCAACATTTACCTTTGGAGACACCTGTAGAGCTCCTTTATAATCACCCAGTTACGTTGTGACGTTTGGTAGCACACAAAGTGTTCCTCCGGCAAATGGGAGTTGCATAATCTCATAGTCATAGGAACATGTATAAGTCATGAAGAAAGCAATAGCAACATACTAAACGATCGGGTGCTAAGCTAATGGAATGGGTCATGTCAGTCACATCATTCTCCTAATAATGTGATCCCGTTAATCAAATGACAACACATGTCTATGGTTAGGAAACATAACCATCTTTGATTAATGAGCTAGTCAAGTAGAGGCATACTAGTGACATTTAGTTTGTCTATGTATTCACATAAGTATTATGTTTCCGGATAATACAATTCTAGCATGAATAATAAACATGTATCATGATATAAGGAAATAAAATAATAACATTATTATTGCCTCTAGGGCATATTTCCTTTAGTCTCCCACTTGCACTAGAGTCAATAATCTAGATTACACAGTAATGATTCTAACACCCATGGAGCTTTGGTGCTGATCATGTTTTGCTCGTGGAAGAGGCTTAGTCAACGCGTCTGCAACATTCAGATCCGTATGTATCTTGCAAATCTCTATATCTCCCACCTGGACTAGATCCCGGATGGAATTGAAGCGTCTCTTGATGTGCTTGGTTCTCTTGTGAAATCTGGATTCCTTTGCCAAGGCAATTGCACCAGTATTGTCACAAAAGATTTTCATTGGACCCGATGCACTAGGTATGCCACCTAGATCGGATATAAACTCCTTCATCCAGACTCCTTCATTTGCTGCTTCCGAAGCAGCTATGTACTTCGCTTCACATGTCGATCCCGCCACAACACTTTGTTTGGAACTGCACCAACTGATAGCTCCACCGTTTAATGTAAACACGCCGGTTTGCGATTTAGAATCGTCCGGATCAGTGTCAAAGCTTGCATCAACGTAACCATTTACGATGAGCTCTTTGTCACCTCCATATATGAGAAACATATCCTTAGTCCTTTTCAGGTATTTCAGGATGTTCTTGACAGCTGTCCAGTGATCCACTCCTGGATTACTTTGGTACCTCCCTGCTAGACTTATAGCAAGACACACATCAGGTCTAGTACACAGCATTGCATACATGATAGAGCCTATGGCTGAAGCATAGGGAACATCTTTCATTTTCTCTCTATCTTCTGCATTGGTCGGGCATTGAGTCTTACTCAATTTCACACCTTGTAACACAGGCAAGAATCCTTTCTTTGCTTGATCCATTTTGAACTTCTTCAAAATTTTGTCAAGGTATGTGCTTTGTGAAAGTCCAATTAAGCGTCTTGATCTACCTCTATAGATCTTAATGCCCAATATGAAAGCAGCTTCACCGAGGTCTTTCATTGAAAAACTCTTATTCAAGTACCCCTTTATGATATTCAGATATTCTATATCATTTCCGATTACTAATATGTCATCTACATATAATATCAGAAATGCTACAGAGCTCCCACTCACTTTCTTGTAAATACATGCTTCTCCAAAAGTCTATACAAAACCAAATGCTTTGATCACACTATCAAAGCGTTTATTCCAACTCCGAGAAGCTTGCACCAGTCCATAAATGGATCGATGGAGCTTGCATACTTTTTAGCTCCCTTTGGATCGACAAAACCTTCCGGTTGCATCATATACAACTCTTCTTCTAGAAATCCATTCAGGAATGCAGTTTTGACATCCATCTACAAAATTTCATAATTATAAAATGCGGCAATTGCCAACATGATTCGGACAGACTTAAGCATCGCTACCGATGAGAAGGTCTCTGAAGGAAATATGCCCTAGAGGCAATAATAAAGTTATTATTTATTTCCTTATTTCATGATAAATGTTTATTATTCATGCTAGAATTGTATTAACCGGAAACATAATACATGTGTGAATACATAGACAAACAGAGTGTCACTAGTATGCCTCTACTTGACTAGCTCGTTGATCAAAGATGGTTATGTTTCCTAACCATAGACATGAGTTGTCATTTGATTAACGGGATCACATCATTAGGAGAATGATGTGATTGACATGACCCATTCCATTAGCTTAGCACCCGATCGTTTAGTATGTTGCTATTGCTTTCTTCATGGCTTATACATGTTCCTATGACTATGAGATTATGCAACTCCCATTTGCCGGAGAAACACTTTGTGTGCTACCAAACGTCACAACGTAACTGGGTGATTATAAAGGAGCTCTACAGGTGTCTCCAAAGGTACATGTTGGGTTGGCGTATTTTGAGATTAGGATTTGTCACTCCGATTGTCGGAGAGGTATCTCTGGGCCCTCTCGGTAATGCACATCACATAAGCCTTGCAAGCATTGCAACTAATGAGTTAGTTACGAGATGATGTATTACGGAACGAGTAAAGAGACTTGCCGGTAATATTGAACTAGGTATTGAGATACCGACGATCGAATCTCGGGCAAGTAACATACCGATGACAAAGGGAACAACGTATGTTGTTATGCGGTCTGACCGATAAAGATCTTCATAGAATATGTATGAGCCAATATGGGCATCCAGGTCCCGCTATTGGTTATTGACCGGAGACGTGTCTCGGTCATGTCTACATTGTTCTCGAACCCGTAGGGTCCGCACGCTTAAGGTTTCGATGACAGTTATATTATGAGTTTATGAGTTTTGATGTACCGAAGGAGTTCGGAGTCCCGGATGAGATCGGGGACATGACGAGGAGTCTCGAAATGGTCGAGATGTAAAGATCGATATATTGGATGACTATATTCGGACTTCGGAAAGGTTCCGAGTGATTCGGGTATTTTTCAGAGTACCGGAGAGTTACGGGAATTTGCCGGGAGAAGTATTGGGCCTTATTGGGCCATACGGGAAAGAGAGAGGGGCTGCCTAGGGCAGGCCGCGCGCCCCCCCAAGGCCTAGTCCGAATTGGACTAGGGGGAGGGGCTGCACCCCTTCCTTGTTTCCTACTCCTACTACATGGAAGGACTCCTAGTTGGACTAGGAAAGGGGGAATCCTACTCCCGGTGGGAGTAGGACTCCCCTAGGGCGCGCCATAGAGAGGGCCGGCCCTCCCCTCCTCCACTCATTTATATACGGGGGCAGGGGGCACCCCATAGACACACAAGTTGATCTTCGTGATCGTTCCTTAGCCGTGTGCGGTGCCCCCCTCCACCATATTCCACCTCAGTCATATTGTAGCGGTGCTTAGGCGAAGCCCTGCGACGGTAGAACATCAAGATCGTCACCACGCCGTCGTGCTGACGGAACTCCTGCCCGACGCTTTGCTGGATCGGAGCCCGGGGATCGTCATCGAGCTGAATGTGTGCCAAGAACTCGGAGGTGCCGGAGTAACGGTGCTTGGATCGGTCGAACCGTGAAGACGTACGACTACATCAACCACATTGTGCTAACGCTTCCGTTGTCGATCTACAAAGGGTACGTAGATCACACTCTCCTCTCGTTGCTATGCATCACCATGATCTTGCGTGTGCGTAGGAAATTTTTTGAAATTACTACGAAACCCAATAGTGGCATCCGAGCCTAGGTTTTATATGTTGATGTTATATGCACGAGTAGAACACAAGTGAGTTGTGGGTGATATAAGTCATACTGCTTACCAGCATGTCATACTTTGGTTCGGCGGTATTGTTGGACGAAGCGGCCCGGACCGACATTACGCGTACGCTTACGCGAGACCGGTTCTCCCGACGTGCTTTGCACATAGGTGGCTTGCGGGTGACAGTTTCTCCAACTTTAGTTGAACCAAGTGTGGCTACGCCCGATCCTTGTGAAGGTTAAAACAGCACCAACTTGATAAACTATCGTTGTGGTTTTGATGCGTAGGTAAGATTGGTTCTTGCTTAAGCCCGTAGCAGCCACGTAAAACATGCAACAACAAAGTAGAGGACGTCTAACTTGTTTTTGCAAGGCATGTTGTGATGTGATATGGTCAAGACATGATGCTAAATTTTATTGTATGAGATGATCATGTTTTGTAACTGAGTTATCGGCAACTGGCAGGAGCCATATGGTTGTCGCTTTATTGTATGCAATGCAATCACGCTGTAATGCTTTACTTTATCACTAAGCGGTAGCGATAGTCGTGGAAGCATAAGATTGGAGAGACAACAATGATGCTACGATGGAGATCAAGGTGTCGCGCCGGTGACGATGGTGATCATGACGGTGCTTTGGAGATGGAGATCACAAGCACAAGATGATGATGGCCATATCATATCATTTATATTGATTGCATGTGATGTTTATCTTTTATGCATCTTATCTTGCTTTGATTGACGGTAGCATTATAAGATGATCTCTCACTAAATTATCAAGAAGTGTTCTCCCTAAGTATGCACCGTTGCGAAAGTTCTTCGTGCTGAGACACCACGTGATGATCGGGTGTGATAGGCTCTACGTTCAAATACAATGGGTGCAAAACAGTTGCACACGCGGAATACTCAGGTTATACTTGACGAGCCAAGCATATACAGATATGGCCTCGGAACACGGAGACCGAAAGGTCGAGCGTGAATCATATAGTAGATATGATCAACATAGTGATGTTCACCAATGAAACTACTCCATCTCACGTGATGATCGGACATGGTTTAGTTGATTTGGATCACGTAATCACTTTGAGGATTAGAGGGATTTCTATCTAAGTGGGAGTTCTTAAGTAATATGATTAATTGAACTTAAATTTATCATGAACTTAGTCCTGGTAGTATTTTGCAAATTATGTTGTAGATCAATAGCTCGCGTTGTTGCTTCCCTGTGTTTATTTTGATATGTTCCTAGAGAAAATTGTGTTGAAAGATGTTAGTAGCAATGATGCGGATTGGATCCGTGATCTGAGGTTTATCCTCATTGCTGCACAGAAGAATTATGTCCTTGATGCACCGCTAGGTGACTGACCTATTGCAGGAGCAGATGCAGACGTTATGAACGTTTGGCTAGCTCAATATGATGACTACTTGATAGTTTAGTGCACCATGCTTAATGGCTTAGAATCGGGACTTCAAAGACGTTTTGAACGTCATGGAGCATTTGATATGTTCCAGGAGTTGAAGTTAATATTTCAAGCAAATAACCGAGTTGAGAGATATGAAGTCTCCAACAAGTTCTATAGCTAAAAGATGGAGGAGAATCGCTCAACTAGTGAGCATGTGCCCAGCTTGTCTGAGTACTACAATCGCTTGAATCAAGTGGGAGTTAATCTTCCAGATAAGATAGTGATTGACAGAATTCTCTAGTCACCATCACCAAGTTAGTAGAACTTCGTGATGAACTATGATATGCAAGGGATAACGGAAACGATTCCCAAGCTCTTCGTAATGCAGAAATTGACGAAGGTAGAAATCGAGAAAAACATCAAGTGTTGATGGTAGACAAGACCACTGGTTTCAAGAAAAGGGCAGAGGGAAGAAGGGGAACTTCAAGAAAAACAGCAAGCAAGTTGTTGCTCAAGTGAAGAAGCCCAAGTCTGGTCCTAAGCCTGAGACTAAGTGTTTCTACTGCAAAGGGACTGGTCACTGGAAGTGGAACTACCCCAAGTGATTGGCAGATAATAAGGATGGCAAAGTGAACATAAGTATATTTGATATACATGTTATTGATGTGTACTTTACTAGTGTTTATAGCAACCCCTCAGTATTTGATACTAGTTCAGTTGCTAAGATTAGTAACTCGAAATGGGAGTTGCAGAATAAACAGAGACTAGTTAAGGGTGAAGTGACGATGTGTGTTGGAAGTGGTTCCAAGATTGATATGATCATCATCGCACACTCCCTATACTTTCGGGATTAGTGTTGAACCTGAATAAGTGTTATTTGGTATTTGCGTTAAGCATGAATATGATTTGATCATGTTTATTGTAATACGGTTATTCATTTAAGTAAGAGAATAAATTGTTGTTCTGTTTACATGAATAAAACCTTATATGGTTACACACCCAATGAAAATAATTCGTTGGATCTCGATCGTAGTGATACACACAATCATAATATTGAAACCAAAAGATGCAAAGTTAATAATGATAGTGCAACTTATTTGTAGCACTGCCGTTTAGGTCATATTGGTGTAAAGCGCATGAAGAAACTCCATGCTGATGGGATTTTGGAATCACTTGATTATGAATCACTTGATGCTTGCGAACCATGCCTCATGGGCAAGATGAGTAAGACTCCGTTCTCCGGAGCGAGCAACTGACTTATTGGAAATAATACATACTGATGTATGCGGTCTGATGAGTGTTAAGGCTCACGGCAAGTATCGTTATTTTCTGAACTTCACAGATGATTTGAGCAGATATGGGTATATCTACTTGATGAAACATAGGTCTGAAACATTTGAAAAGAATTTCAGAGTGAAGTGGAAAATCATCGTGACAAGAAAATAAAGTTTCTACGATCTTATCACAGAGACAAATATTTGAGTTACGAGTTTGGTCTTCAGTTAAAACAATGTGAAATAGTTCCACTACTCATGCCACCTGGAACACCACAGCATAATGGTGTGTCCGAACATCATAACCGTACTTTATTAGATATGGTGCGATCTATGATGTCTCTTACCGATCTACCACTATAGTTTTGGGGTTATGCATTAAAGACAGCTGCATTCACGTTTAAAAGGGCACCATCTAAGTCCGTTGAGACGACACAATCTGAACTATGGTTTGGCAAGAAACCAAAGTTGTCGTTTCTTAAAGTTTGGGATTGTGATGCTTATATGAAAAAGTTTCATCCTGATAAGCTCAAACCCAAATCGGAGAAATATGTCTTCATAGGATACCCAAAGGAGACTATTGGGTACACCTTCTATCACAGATCCGAACTCAAGACATTCGTTGCTAAGAATGGATCCTTTCCAGAGAAGGAGTTTCTCTCGAAAGAAGTGAGTGGGAGGAAAGTAGAACTTGATAAGGTAATTGTACCATCTCCCTTATTGGAAAGTAGTTCATCACAGAAATCTGTTCTTGTGACTACTACACCAATTAGTGAGGAAGCTAATGATGATGATCATGTAACTTCAGATCAAGTTACTACCGAATCTCATAGGTAAACCAGAGTGAGATCCGCACCAGAGTGGTACGGTAATCCTGTTCTGGAAGTCATGTTACTAGACCATGACGAACTTGCGAACTATGAAGAAGCGATGGTGAGCCCAGATTCCGCAAAATGGCTTGAGGCCATGAAATATAAGATGAGATCCATGTATAAGAACAAAGTATGGACTTTGGTTGACTTGCCAGATGATCGGCAAGCCATAGAAAATAAATGGATCTTCAAGAGGAAGACGGACGCTGATAGTAGTGTTACTATCTATGAAGCTAGAATTGTCGCAAAAGGTTTTCAACAAAGTTCAAGGTGTTGACTACGATGAGATTTTCTCACTTGTATCGATGCTTAAAAGTTTGTCCAAATCATGTTAGCAATTGCCGCATTTTATGAAATCTGGCAAATGGATAACAAAACTGCAATCCTTAATGGATTTCTTAAAGTAAGAGTTGTATATGATGCAACCAGAAGGTTTTGTCAATCCTAAAGGTGCTAACAAAATAAGCAAGCTCCAGCGATCCATCTATGGACTGGTGCAAGCATCTTGGAGTTGGAATATATGCTTTGATAAGATGATCAAAGCATATAGTTTTATACAGACTTACGGTGAAGCCTGTATTTACAAGAAAGTGAGTGGGAGCACTACAACATTTCTGATAAGTATATGTGAATGACATATTGTTGATCAGAAATAATGTAGAATTATTCTTCAAAGCATAAAGGAGTGTTTGAAAGGAATTATTCAAAGAAAGACCTCGGTGAAGCTGCTTACATATTGAGCATCAAGATCTATAGAGATAGATCAAGACGCTTGATAAGTTTTTTTTTTCAATGAGTACATACCTTGACAAGATTTTGAAATAGTTCAAAATGGAACAGTCAAAGAAAGAGTTCTTGCCTGTGTTACAAGGTGCGAAATTGAGTAAGACTCAAAGCCCGACCACGGCAGAAGATAGAAAGAGAATCAAAGTCATTCCCTATGCCTCAGCCATAGGTTTTATAAAGTATGCCATGCTGTGTACCAGATCTATTGTATACCCTACCACTGAGTTTGGCAAGGGAGTACAATAGTGATCTAGGAGTAGATCACTGGACAACGGTCAAAATTATCCTTAGTGGAATAAGGATATGTTTCTCGATTATGGAAGTGACAAAAGGTTCGTCATAAAGGGTTACGTCGATGCAAGTTATGACACTAATCTAGATGAATCTAAGTCTCAATCTAGATACATATTGAAAGTGGGAGCAATTAGCTAGAGTAGCTCCGTGAAGAGCATTGTTGACATAAATATTTGCAAAATACTTACGGATCTGAATATAATAGACCCGGTGACTAAAATTATCTCACAAAGCAAAACATGATCACACCTTAGTACTCTTTGGGTGTTAATCACACAGCGATGTGAACTAGATTACTGACTCTAGTAAACCCTTTGGGTGTTGGTCACATATCGATGTGGACTATGGGTGTTAATCACATGGTGATGTGAACTATTGCTGTTAAATCATATGGCGATGTGAACTAGATTATTGACTCTGGTGCAAGTGGGAGACTGAAGGAAATATGCCCTAGAGGCAATAATAAAGTTATTATTTATTTCCTTATTTCATGATAAATGTTTATTATTCATGCTAGAATTGTATTAACCGGAAACATAATACATGTGTGAATACATAGACAAACAGAGTGTCACTAGTATGCCTCTACTTGACTAGCTCGTTGATCAAAGATGGTTATGTTTCCTAACCATAGACATGAGTTGTCATTTGATTAACGGGATCACATCATTAGGAGAATGATGTGATTGACATGACCCATTCCATTAGCTTAGCACCCGATCGTTTAGTATGTTGCTATTGCTTTCTTCATGACTTATACATGTTCCTATGACTATGAGATTATGCAACTCCCGTTTGCCGGAGGAACACTTTGTGTGCTACCAAACGTCACAACGTAACTGGGTGATTATAAAGGAGCTCTACAGGTGTCTCCAAAGGTACATGTTGGGTTGGCGTATTTCGAGATTAGGATTTGTCACTCCGATTGTCGGAGAGGTATCTCTGGGCCCTCTAGGTAATGCACATCACATAAGCCTTGCAAGCATTGCAACTAATGAGTTAGTTACGAGATGATGTATTACGGAACGAGTAAAGAGACTTGCCGGTAACGAGATTGAACTAGGTATTGAGATACCGACGATCGAATCTCGGGCAAATAACATACAGATGACAAAGGGAACAACGTATGTTGTTATGCGGTCTGACCGATAAAGATATTCATAGAATATGTAGGAGCCAATATGGGCATCCAGGTCCCGCTATTGGTTATTGACCGGAGACGTGTCTCGGTCATGTCTACATTGTTCTCGAACCCGTAGGGTCCGCACGCTTATGGTTTCGATGACAGTTATATTATGAGTTTATGAGTTTTGATGTACCGAAGGAGTTAGGAGTCCCGGATGAGATCGGGGACATGACGAGGAGTCTCGAAATGGTCGAGACGTAAAGATTGATATACTGGACGACTATATTCGGACTTCGGAAAGGTTCCGAGTGATTCGGGTATTTTTCGGAGTACCGGAGAGTTACGGGAATTCGCCGGGAGAAGTATTGGGCCTTATTGGGCCATACGGGAAAGAGAGAGGGGCTGCCTAGGGCAGTCCGCGCGCCCCCCCAAGGCCTAGTCCGAATTGGACTAGGGGGAGGGGCTGCACCCCTTCCTTGTTTCCTACTCCTACTACATGGAAGGACTCCTAGTTGGACTAGGAAAGGGGGAATCCTACTCCCGGTGGGAGTAGGACTCCCCTAGGGCGCGCCATAGAGAGGGCCGGCCCTCCCCTCCTCCACTCATTTATATACGGGGGCAGGGGGCACCCCATAGACACACAAGTTGATCTTCGTGATCGTTCCTTAGCCGTGTGCGGTGCCCCCCTCCACCATATTCCACCTCGGTCATATTGTAGCGGTGCTTAGGCGAAGCCCTGCGACGGTAGAACATCAGGATCGTCACCACGCCATCATGCTGACGGAACTCCTCCCCGATGCTTTGCTGGATCAGAGCTCGGGGATCGTCATCGAGCTGAACGTGTGCCAAGAACTCGGAGGTGTCGGAGTAACGGTGCTTGGATCGGTCGAACCGTGAAGACGTACGACTACATCAACCACGTTGTGCTTACGCTTCCGTTGTCGATCTACAAAGGGTATGTAGATCACACTCTCCTCTCGTTGCTATGCATCACCATGATCTTGCGTGTGCGTAGGAATTTTTTTGAAATTACTACGAAACCCAACAGTCTCATCGTAGTCAATCCCTTGAACTTGTCAAAAACCTTTTGCGACAAGTAGAGCTTTGTAGACAGTAATATTACCGTCAGCGTCAGTCTTCTTCTTGAAGATCCATTTATTCTCAATTGCTTGCCAATCATTGGGCAAGTCAACCAAAGTCCATACTTTGTTCTCATACATGGATCCCATCTCAGATTTCATGGCTTCAAGCCATTTTGCGGAATTTGGGCTCACCATCGCTTCTTCATAGTTCGTAGATTCATCATGATCTAGTAGCATGACTTCCAGAACAGGATTACCGTACCACTCTGGTGCGGATCTTACTCTGGTTGATCTACGAGTTTCAGTAGTATCTTGTTCTGAAGTTTCATGATCATTATCATTAGCTTCCTCACTAATTGGTGTAGGTGTCATAGAAACTGGTTTCTGTGATGTACTACTTTCCAATAAGGGAGCATGTACAGTTACCTTGTCAAGTTCTACTTTCCTCCCACTCACTTCTTTCGAGAGAAACTCCTTCTCTAGAAAGTTTCCGAATTTAGCAACAAAAGTCTTGCCTTCGGATCTGTGATAGAAGGTGTATCCAATAGTTTCCTTTGGATATCCTATGAAGACACATTTCTCAGATTTGGGTTCGAGCTTATCAGGTTGAAGCTTTTTCACATAAGCATCGCAGCCCCAAACTTTCAGAAATGACAATTTGGTTTCTTGTCAAACCACAGTTAATAAGGCATCGTCTCAACGGAATTTGATGGTGCCCTATTTAACGTGAATGCGGCCGTCTCTAGAGCATATCCCCAAAATGATAGCGGTAAATCAGTAAGAGACATCATAGATCGTACCATATCTAGTAAAGTACGATTATGACACTTGGACACACCATTACGCTGTGGTGTTCCGGGTGGCATGAGTTGCGAAACTATTCCGCATTGTTTCAAATGTATACCAAACTCGTAACTCAAATATTCTCCTCCATGATCATATTGTAGGAATTTTATTTTCTTGTTACGATGATTTTCAACTTCACTCAGAAATTCTTTGAACTTTTCAAACGTTTCAGACTTATGTTTCATTAAGTAGATATACCCATATCTGCTTAAGTCATCTGTGAAGGTGAGAAAATAACGATATCCGCCACGAGCCTCAACATTCATCGGACCACATACATCTGTATGTATGATTTCCAACAAATCTGTTGCTCTCTCCATAGTATCGGAGAACGGTGTTTTTGTCATCTTACCCATAAGGCACGGTTCGCAAGTACCAAGTGATTCCAAAAGTCCATCAGTATGGAGTTTCTTCATGCGCTTTACACCGATATGACCCAAACAGCAGTGCCACAAATAAGTTGCACTATCATTATCAACTCTGCATATTTTGGCTTCAACATTATGAATATGTGTGTTACTACTATCGAGATTTAATAAGAATAGACCACTCTTTAAGGGTGCATGACCATAAAAGATATTGCTCATATAAATAGAACAACCATTATTCTTTGATTTAAATGAATAACCGTCTCGCATCAAACAAGATCCAGATATAATGTTCATGCTTAACGCTGGCACCAAATAACAATTATTTAGGTCTAATACTAATCCCGAAGGTAGATGTAGAGGTAGCGTGCCGACCGCGATCACATCGACTTTGGAACCATTTCCCACGCGCATCGTCACCTCGTCCTTAGCCAATCTTCGCTTAATCCGTAGTCCCTGTTTCGAGTTGCAAATGTTAGCAACAAAACCAGTATCAAATACCCAGGTGCTACTGCGAGCATTAGTAATGTACACATCAATAACATGTATATCACATACACCTTTGTTCACCTTGCCATCCTTCTTATCCGCCAAATACTTGGGGCAGTTCCGCTTCCAGTGACCAGTCTGCTTACAGTAGAAGCACTCAGTTTTAGGCTTAGGTCCAGGTTTGGGTTTCTTCTCTTGAGTAGCAACTTGCTTGCTGTTCTTTTTGAAGTTCCCCTTCTTCTTTCCTTTGCCCTTTTTCTTGAAACTAGTGGTCTTGTTGACCATCAACACTTGATGCTCCTTCTTGATTTCTACCTCCGCAGCTTTCAGCATTGCGAAGAGCTCGGGAATAGTCTTATTCATCCCTTGCATATTATAGTTCATCACGAAGCTCTTGTAGCTTGGTGGCTGTGATTGGAGAATTCTGTCAATGACGCAATCATCTGGAAGATTGACTCCCAATTGAATCAAGTGATTATTATACCTAGACATTTTGAGTATATGCTCACTGATAGAACTGTTCTCCTACATCTTGCAGCTATAGAACTTATTGGAGACTTCATATCTCTCAATCTGGGCATTTGCTTGAAATATTAACTTCAACTCCTAGAACATCTCATATGCTCCATGACGTTCAAAACATCGTTGAAGTCCCGATTCTAAGCCGTAAAGCATGGCACACTGAACTATCGAGTAGTCATCAGCTTTGCTCTGCCAGACGTTCATAACATCTGGTGTTGCTCCAGCAGCAGGCCTGGCACCCAGTGGTGCTTCCAGGACGTAATTCTTCTGTGCAGCAATGAGGATAATCCTCAAGTTACGGACCCAGTCCGTGTAATTGCTACCATCATCTTTCAACTTTGCTTTCTCAAGGAACGCATTAAAATTCAACGGAACAACAACACGGGCCATCTATCTACAATCAAACATAAACAAGCAAGATACTATCAGGTACTAAGTTCATGATAAATTTAGGTTCAATTAATCATATTACTAAAGAACTCCCACTTAGATAGACATCCCTCTAATCCTCTAAGTGATTACGTGATCCAAATCAACTAAACCATGTCCGATCATCAGGTGAGATGGAGTAGTTTCATTGGTGAACATCACTATGTTGATCATATCTACTATATGATTCACGCTCGACCTTTCGGTCTCCGTGTTCCGAGGCCATATTTGCATATGCTTGGCTCGTCAAGTATAACCTGAGTATTCCGCGTGTGCAACTGTTTTGCACCCGTTGTATTTGAACGTAGAGCCTATCACACCCGATCATCACATGGTGTCTCAGCACGAAGAACTTTCGCAACGGTGCATACTCAGGGAAAACACTTCTTCATAATTAGTGAGATATCATCTTAAAATGCTATCGTCAATCAAAGCAAGATAAGATGCATAAAAGATAAACATCACATGCAATCAATATAAGTGATATGATATGGCCATCATCATCTTATGCTTGTGATCTCCATCTTCAAAGCACCATTGTGATCACCATCGTCACCGGCGCGACACCTTGATCACCATCGTAGCATCATTGTCGTCTCGCCAATCTTATGCTTCCACGACTATCGCTACCGCTTAGTGATAAAGTAAAGCATTACAGCGCAATTGCATTGCATACAATAAAGCGACAACCATATGGCTCCTGCCAGTTGCCGATAACTTGGTTACAAAACATGATCATCTCATACAATAAAATTTAGCATCATGTCTTGACCATATCACATCACAACATGCCCTGCAAAAACAAGTTAGACGTCCTCTACTTTGTTGGTGCAAGTTTTACGTGGCTGCTACGGGCTTCAGAAAGAACCAACCTTACCTACGCATCAAAACCACAACGATAGTTTGTCAAGTTGGTGCTGTTTTAACCTTCGCAAGGACCAGGTGTAGCCACACTCGGTTCAACTAAAGTTGGAGAAACTAACACCCGCTAGCCACCTTTGTGCAAAGCACGTCGGGAGAACCGGTCTCGCATAAGCATACGCATAATGTCGGTCCAGGCCGCTTCGTCCAACAATACCGCCGAACCAAAGTATGACATGCTGGTAAGCAGTATGACGTATATCGCCCACAACTCACTTGTGTTCTACTCGTGCATATAACATCAACACATAAAACCTAGGCTCGGATGCCACTGTTGGGGAACGTGGTAATTTCAAAAAAATTCAAACGCACACGCAAGATCATGGTGATGCATAGCAACGAGAGGGGAGAGTGTGATCTACGTACCCTTGTAGACCGACAGCGTAACCGTTAGCACAACGCGGTTGATGTAGTCGTACGTCTTCACGGCCCGACCGATCAAGCACCGAAACTACGGCACCTCCGAGTTTTAGCACACGTTCAGCTCGATGATGATCCCCGGACTCCGATCCAGCAAAGTGTCGGGGAAGAGTTCTGTCAGCACGATGGCGTGGTGACGATCTTGATGTTCTACCGTCGCAGGGCTTCGCCTAAGCACCGCTACAATATTATCAAGGATTATGGTGGAAGGGGGCACCGCACACGGCTAAGAAAACGATCACGTGGATCAACTTGTGTGTATAGGGGTGCCCCCTGCCCCCGTATATAAAGGAGCAAGGGGAGGAGGCCGGCCGGCCCTATAGGCGCGCCAAGGAGGAGTCCTCCTCCTAGTAGGATTAGGACTCCTACTAGGAGGGGGAAGGAAGTGGGGAGGGAGAAGGAAAGGGGGGCGCCGCCCCCCCCCCTCTCCTAGTCCAATTTGGACCAGGGGGAGGAGGTGCGTGGCCCACCCTGGCTTCCCTTCTCTCTCTCCACTAAGGCCCATATGGCCCATTACTTCTCCCGGGGGGGTTCCAGTAACCCTCCGGTACTCCGGTTTTCTCCAAAATCACCCGGAACACTTCCGGTGTCCGAATATAGTCGTCCAATATATCATTCTTTATGTCTCGACCATTTCGAGACACCTCGTTATGTCCGTGATCACATCTGGGACTCCGAACTAACTTCGGTACATCAAAACTCATAAACTCATAATATAACTGTCATCGAAACCTTAAGCGTGCGGACCCTACGGGTTCGAGAACAATGTAGACATGACCAAGACATGTCTCCGGTCAATAACCAATAGCAGAACCTGGATGCTCATATTGGCTCCTACATATTCTATGAAGATCTTTATCGGTCAGACCGCATAACAACATACTTTGTTCCCTTTGTCATCGGTATGTTACTTGCCCGAGATTCGATCATCGGTATCTCAATACCTAGTACAATCTCGTTACCGGCAAGTCTCTTTACTCGTTTCGTAATACATCATCTCGCAACTAACTCATTAGTTGCAATGCTTGCAAGGCTTATGTGATGTGCATTACCGAGAGGGCCCAGAGATACCTCTCCGACAATCGGAGTGACAAATCCTAATCTCGAAATACGCCAACCCAACATTTACCTTTGGAGACACCTGTAGAGCTCCTTTATAATCACCCAGTTATGTTGTGACGTTTGGTAGCACACAAAGTGTTCCTCCGGCAAACGGGAGTTGCATAATCTCATAGTCATAGGAACATGTATAAGTCATGAAGAAAGCAATAGCAACATACTAAACGATCGGGTGCTAAGCTAATGGAATGGGTCATGTCAATCACATCATTCTCCTAATAATGTGATCCCGTTAATCAAATGACAACACATGTCTATGGTTAGGAAACATAACCATCTTTGATTAACGAGCTAGTCAAGTAGAGGCATACTAGTGACGTTTAGTTTGTCTATGTATTCACACAAGTATTATGTTTCCGGATAATACAATTCTAGCATGAATAATAAACATTTATCATGATATAAGGAAATAAAATAATAACATTATTATTGCCTCTAGGGTATATTTCCTTCAGTCTCCCACTTGCACTAGAGTAAATAATCTAGATTACACAGTAATTATTCTAACACCCATGGAGCTTTGGTGCTGATCATGTTTTGCTCGTGGAAGAGGCTTAGTCAACGGGTCTGCAACTTTCAGATCCGTATGTATCTTGCAAATCTCTATGTCTCCCACCTGGACTAGATCCCGGATGGAATTGAAGCGTCTCTTGATGTGCTTGGTTCTCTTGTGAAATTTGGATTCCTTTGCCAAGGCAATTGCACTAGTATTGTCACAAAAGATTTTCATTGGACCCGATGCACTAGGTATGACACCTAGATCGGATATGAACTCCTTCATCCAGACTCCTTCGTTTGCTGCTTCTGAAGTAGCTATGTACTCCGCTTCACATGTAGATCCCGCCACAACGCTTTGTTTAGATCTTCACCAACTCACAGCTCCACCATTTAATGTAAACACGCATCCGGTTTGCGATTTAGAATCGTCCGGATCAGTGTCAAAGCTTGCATCAACGTAACCATTTATGATGAGCTCTTTGTCACCTCCATATATGAGAAACATATTGAGGGGGGCCTGGATTAGGGGGTGTTCGGATAGCAAGACTATACCTTCAGCCGAACTCCAGGACTATGAAGATACAAGATTGAAGACTCCGTCCCGTGTCCGGATGGGACTTTCCTTGGCGATGCGGATATTCAAGATCTCCTACCATTGTAACCGACTTTGTGTAACCCTAACCCTCTCCGATGTCTATATAAACCGGAGGGTTTTACTCCGTAGGACAACTTCATCATACAACAATCATACCATAGGCTAGCTTTTTGGGTTTAGCCTCCTTGATCTCGTGGTAGATCTACTCTTGTACTACCCATATCATCAATATTAATCAAGCAGGACGTAGGGTTTTACCTCCATCAAGAGGGCCCGAACCTGGGTAAAACATTGTGTCCCTTGTCTCCTGTTACCATCCGGCCTAGACGCACAGTTCGGGACCACCTACCCGAGATCCGCCGGTTTTGACACCGACATTGGTGCTTTCATTGAGAGTTCCTCTGTGTCGTCGCTTTCAGGCCTGATGGCTTCTTCGATCATCAACCACGATGCAGTCCAGGGTGAGACTTTTCTCCCCGGACAGATCTTCGTCTTCGGCGGCTTCGCACTGCGGGCCAACTCGCTTGGTCACCTTGAGTAGATCGAAAGTTACGCCCCTGGCCATCAGGTCAGGTTTGGAAGCCTAAACTACACGGCTGACATCCGCGGGGACTTGATCTTCGACGGATTCGAGCCACAGCCAAGCGTGCCGCACTGTCTCAATGGGCATGATATAGCTCTACCGCCGAACAGTGCCTTGGAGGCCGCACACGCATCGGTTCCGACCATTGATTCGGAGCCCACTGCGCCAATCGAGGATCAGCGGTTGGACGCTGCCTCAGGGGCTGCGATCTCAGAGGCGATCGAACCAAACTCCAGCCCCGCACTCCGCATGGCCTGTGACTCCGAGGAGCCGGATTCCTCTCCGAACTCCGAGCCCCCCGCGCCCCCGCCGATCGAATCCGATTGGGCGCCGATAATGGATTTCACCACCGCGGACATCTTTCAGCACTCGCCCTTCGGCGACATCCTGAATTCTCTAAAGTCTCTCTCTTTATCAGGAGAGCCCTGGCCGGACTACGGTCAGCAAGGTTGGGATACGGACGATGAAGAAATTCAAAACCCACCCACCACCCACTTCGTAGCCACTGTCGACGACTTAACCGACATGCTTGACTTCGACTCCGAAGACATCGACGGCATGGACGACGATGCAGGAGACAAAAAAGAACCAGCACCTGTAGGGCGTTGGAAGGCCACCTCGTCATATGACATATATATGGTGGACACTCCAAAGGATGGAGATGGCGATGGAACAGCGATGGACGATACCTCTAAGAAACAGCCCAAGCGCCGGCGTCAGCGGCGCCGCTCTAAATCCCGCCAAAGCAAAAACGGTGATTCCGGCACGGGAGAGAATACTACTCCGGATAGCGCCGAAGAACACCCCCTCCAGCAAAATTCGGCACAGGAGGACAGAGAAGCCAGCCCTCACGAGAGGGCGGCGAACCAAGAGGTTGAGGACGATAATTATACGCCTCCCTCCGAAGACGAGGAAAGCCTCGACGACGACGAGTTCATCATGCCAGAGGATCTTGCCGAACAAGAGTGTTTTAAACGCAGGCTCATGGCCACGGCAAGCAGCCTCAAGAAAAAGCGGCAACAGCTTAGAGCTGATCAGGATTTGCTAGCTGACAGATGGACTGAAGTCCTTGCGGCCGAAGAGTATGAACTCGAACGCCCCTCCAAGAGTTACCCAAAGCGCAGGCTGCTACCCCGACTAGAGGAGGAAGCACCTACATCACTAGCGCATGACATGGCCGACCGGCCACCTCGTGGCCGCGACAGAGAGGCCTCTTGGCCCTCCACTCAAGCCATGCCCCGGCACCGCGTCAAGCATACTAAGGCATGGGAAAATGTGCCCGACCTGCGCGACATCCTGGAGGACAAGGCAAGGCAAACAAGATCGATCTACGGATCGCGCAGGCGCCCCACGGCACGTGACGGTGATCGTCACTCCGGACGCAATGAATCCGGCCGGGCCGAACTCAACAGACAAAGCTCCTTCGAGCTGCGTCGTGATATAGCCCAATACAGAGGCGCCGCACACCCACTATGCTTCACAGATGAAGTAATGGATCATAAAATCCCTGAGGGCTTCAAACCCATAAACATCGAATCGTACGATGGCACAACAGATCCTGCGGTATGGATCAAGGATTATCTCCTTCATATCCACATGGCCCGCGGCGATGATCTACACGCCATCAAATACCTCCCACTCAAACTTAAGGGACCGGCCCGGCATTGTCTTAACAGCTTGCCAGCAAATTCAATCGGTTCTTGGGAGGACCTGGAAGTTGCATTCCTTGACAACTTCCAGGGCACTTATGTGCGACCACCGGACGCCGATGACCTAAGCCACATAATTCAGCAGCCAGAAGAATCGGCCAGGCAATTCTAGACACGGTTCCTAACAAAGAAAAACCAGATAGTCGACTGTCCGGACGCAGAGGCCTTTGCGGCCTTCAAGCATAATATCCATGACGAGTGGCTGGCCCGGCACCTGGGACAGGAAAAGCCGAAATCTATGGTATCCCTCATGACACTCATGACCCGCTTTTGCGCGGGAGAAGACAGCTGGCTAGCTCGCAGTAACAACTTAACCAAGAACACTGGTAATTCGAATACCAAGGACAAAAGTGACAGGTCGCATCGGAACAAACAAAAGCGCCGCGTTAACAGCGACAGCAATGAGGATACGGCAGTTAATGCCAGATTCCAAGGCTACAAATCCGGTCAACGGAAACAGCCATTCAAAAGAAAAACTCAGGGCCCGCCAGTTTGGACCGAATACTCAACCGCTTATGCCAGATACATGGCACCCCCGAAAAGCCAGCCAATCACACCAACAGGGATTGTTGGGTGTTCAAGCAGGCAGGCAAGTTAAGAGCCGAAAACAAAGACAAGGGGCTGCATAGCGACGACGAGGAGGAGCCCAGGCCACCAAACAGCAGTGGACAGAAGGGATTTCCCCCGCAAGTGCGGACGATGAACATGATATACTCAACCCACATCCCCAAGAGGGAGCGGAAGCGTGCGTTACGGGACGTATATGCGATGGAGCCGGTCGCCCCAAAGTTCAACCCATGGTCCTCCTGCCCGATCACCTTTGATCGAAGGAACCACCCCACTAGCATCCGTCACGACGGCTTCGCCGCATTGGTTCTAGACCCAATCATTGACGGATTTCATCTCACAAGAGTCCTCATGGACGGCGGCAGCAGCCTGAACCTGCTTTACCAGGATACAGTGCGAAAGATGGGCATAGATCCCTCGAGGATCAAGCCCACCAAAACGACCTTTAAAGGCATCATACCAGGTGTAGAAGCCAACTGTACAGGCTCAGTTACACTGGAAGTGGTCTTCGGATCTCCGGATAACTTCCGAAGCGAGGAGTTAATCTTCGACATAGTCCCGTTCCATAGTGGCTATCACGCACTGCTCGGGCGAACCGCATTCGCAAAATTCAACACGGTACCGCACTATGCATACCTCAAGCTCAAGATGCCAGGCCCTAGAGGAGTAATCACGGTCAATGGGAACATTGAACGCTCCCTTCGAATGGAGGAGCACACGGCAGCGCTCGCAGCAGAAGTACAAAGCAGCCTCTCTAGGCAGTTCTCCAGTTCGGCCTTCAAAAAGCCGGACACTGTCAAGCGCGCCCGGAGTACCCTACAACAAGACCGCCTGGCATGTTCCGAGCTAGCGTAGCAATGCGGCCCCAACCCTAGCCCTCGCGATATAGCGAAACCAGCGCTTCGCGTACATAACTACGCTCTTGAAATACCATGGGCACAGGGGAAGGGGCACTATCACGGCACGCCCGAAATACGGCTTAAACCGCGCCAGGGGCTGCCGGATTCCTTCTTTTTTTCTCTTACTCTCAGGACTCCATACTTTGGACGACCCGTTCGGCAATTCAACTTCCGCACAAACGATGCAAGATCCAGGGAAGCAGACAAGCCACGCCGCATTATGGAACTCCCAGGTGGTCTCTATTGCGAGCAGTATACCTGTTTTTTAATACAATTCCGCGGCCTGCCCCTGGCCAGGACATGTTAAATAGTCCAATTTATTTTGCTTATCGCACTATTTGTATCGTTCCGCTTTCATAGCAGCCTTTCTATAAACAATGCATAGCTTTTTGTCTATTTTTTGCATTACCCTCTTTTTATATATATGTTTATTAATAACATGCTGCATCCGTACACTGTGGTATGGCAAAATACGCCAGGGGCTTCAGTACCCATCAATATGGCGTGAGAAGTCCATCTACTTTCACAAGTGCGGCACCCCGAACTTATAGCACTATATGCATCGGCTCCGAATCATGATTTGGGTCAATAGTTGGGTTTGCCCAGCTCCTATGTTTTGGTGCCTTACGTTCCGCTATATCGGCTAAGCTAGCACTAGGAGAACCACTGCGATTGTGCCCCAGTTGAGCTGGACCGAGCACCTCAGTGGAGAAAGCTAAAACTGACTTTCATGATGAGGCGAGAGACCGCTCGCCGTTCGAGAGGTTTTTCGAGTCCTTAAAGGCTTATGCCGCTTCGAGCGAGGAACCGGCTTTGTCCGGCCAAGGCGTGGATAGCGCCCCGAAGTCGGTCTTCCGAATACTAGGGGCTTCGCCGAAATTTAAAATTATAGAGTTCTATGGCTAAGTGAGAGTGTTCAAGCATTATAGTCGGATTGCCTTGTTCGTTGTGCTGACCGCCTCCCTCAACGGACCCAATCATGGGAAAAAGAGCACTCAGGTTTATCCCGAACACCCCAGCACTAGTGGCATGGGGGCAGAAGCCGACGACTAGCCATCTCTCAATTTTTTGATAAACGGCCGCACAGAAAGTAATATTTTAAATTCAAGCATTGCTTAGCGCATATGAACAAGTTTTCAGCGCACAGGATAACACGAGCGAGTTCATTCAAAAATTACATCCTTGGTACATTCATCCGCCACAAGGCGGGCACCAGCAAGAACATCCTTGTAATAGTTCTCGGGCTTGCGATGCTCCTTCCCCGACGGCGGCCTGTCCTTCACAAGCTTCTCACCGTCCAGCTTACCCCAGTGCACCTTTGCACGGGCAAGGGCCCTACGGGCACCTTCGATACAGATGGAGCGCTTGATGACCTCGAGCCTTGGACAAGCCTCCACCAGCCGCCGCACCAGTCGAACTATGAAGCCCTTTAGGGCCTGTTTGGCCGCCTTGTGGAGCTCAACCAGCTACTTCAGCCGGTCGCTCAAGGGCACAGGGTGTCCGGCCTCAGCGTATGAGACCAGAACACCTTCTCCGTCGAGCTGCCTTCCTCGGCTCGGTAGAATGCGGCGGCATCGGATACGCTGCGGGGAAGATCTTCTTTTATATGTAACAAGTAGTTTACTTTTATATGTCTGCTTTGCATAAAGAATGCCTTACCCGCCGCTATCTTTTTCACCGCATCCAATTCCTGGAGGGCCTTCTGGGCTTCGGCCTTGGCAGATTTGGCAGTTTTAAGGGCCGCAGCAAGCTCGGACGCTCGCGTCTTCGAGTCGAGCTCCAAACTCTCATGTTTTTGCATGAGAACCTGAAGCTCTTGCCGCACCTCGCCGACCTGCGCCTCAAATTTCTCCCGCTCGGCATGCTCCGTGGCCGCTTTCTTCTCGGCCTCGGACAGCGCCTGCTTGAGGGTCGCCACCTCAGTTGTGGCCCCTACAATAAGCAGTATACTCCTGTCATTTTTTGCAATTGTGCCTCCCTATAGGCATTTTTTCTATAAGGTATCTCTTACCTTCTTTCTCCTCGAGCCGCCATTTGGCAAGGCCGAGCTCTTGCTCGGTCCGCTCGAGGCCCTGCTTCAGGGCACCCACCTCCGCAGTCAGTGCGGCGGTGGCCAGCAGCGAAGCCTGCATACGTATATTGACTCCTTTTTAGTTAGACTCCTGTGATATTTAATAGATCCTCTATTCGGCTTTTCTTTCCGAACGCCAAACAGAGCATCAGGGGCTACTGTCTATATGGTAATATTTTTACATATTTTTACTTACCTCGAAGCCTGTTAGAAGGCTAGCACAAGCTTCAGTCAGTCCGCTTTTGGCGGACCGAACCTTCTGGACCACCGTACTCATGATGGCACGGTGCTCCTCGTCGATGGAGGCGCCCTTAAGCTCCTCCAGCAGATTGTCTGGCGCCTCCGGTTGGACGGAGGACGCCGGCTTAGTAGGCTTGCTCCTCTTGGCAGGAGTTCGCCTACCGCGGTCCAGAACCGTTGATGATTCCGGCGCAGTGTCCGGCTTAAAGCCGGACTTGGAGCCCATGGGGTTATTGTCCCCTTCACTCCTGGAGTCCGGGAGGTCGCCTTGCGGCTCCTCCTGGACCACCTCATCTCGCCCCGGAGCTTGTCGCGATGCCACTTCGGCGTCATCCGCAGCACAGGGGGAAGCAGCGGGCGGAACTGAATTCATGTCCAATGAATCCAGGGAGCCGCTCGACGACTCGTCGAGCCCGTCCTTGGGCGGACTGCATGATTATATCCGACATTAGGGAAAGCTGTGCAACAAAAGGAATATCACGAGTTACTCTGGTATCCGAACACTTACGATCTCGCCGGATGCTTGGCCTTGTTCGGCCACTCCTCTTCGTCCTCGTCGGTGTCAGGGACGTAGTCCGGCGGAGGGGTTTTCCTCTTCTTGGACCCCTTGGCCTCCCCATACTGGGGTGGCCTCCCTCTTCTTTCCTCCCCCGCTGGAGGGGGAGAGGTTTCTTCTTCCTCCTCCTTGTCTTCACGGGAGGAGTGCGCCTCGGACTCGTCGGACGACGAGTCCGACACCATCATATGCCGGGAACTCTTTCGAGTCCCCGTGGCCTTCTTCTTCTTGGCCTTCTTCTCCGGCACCACATAAGGTGCCGGAACCAGCAGCTTCTCTAGCAGAGCAGGGGCTGGGCCTTCGGGCAAGGGAGCCGGACAGTTAATCTGTCCGGACTTCTCCCGCCAATCCCGTCAAAGGTAAGGGAGTTTAGATCCCGCATAGAGTCAAACTATGAAAAAACTTAACATCCTGCAAAAGATGGAAATATCTTACCTCCCCAGCAGGACGCTGCGAGCTGAATCCGCGGTCTTCGGAGGCGGATGTGGGAGCCTCAGCGCCTTTGGTTAGCCCCCTCCAGACATCTTCGTACGTCGTGTCGAAGAGCCTGCTCAAAGTTCGGTGCTGCGCCGGGTTGAACTCCCACAAATTGAAGTCCCGTTCTTGACATGGAAGGATCCGGCGGACGAGCATGACCTGGATTATGTTGACAAGCTTGAGCTGCTTGTTCACCAGGGACAGGATGCATTTTTGCAGTACGGTCAACTCTTCTTCGTCGCCCCACAACAAGCTCGTCTCCTTCCAGGACGTGAGCCGCATAGGGGGTCCGGATCGGAATTCAGGGGCTGCATCCACTTCGGATCACGTGGCTCGGTGATGTAAAACCACCCTGACTGCCACCCCTTCAAGGTCTCCACAAAGGAGCCCTCGAGCCATAGGACGTTGGCAATTTTGCCCGCCATGGCACCTCCGCACTCCGCCTGGTTGCCGCGCACCACCTTTGGCTTGACGTTGAAGGTCTTGAGCCAGAGGCCGAAATGGGGGCGAATGCAGAGGAAAGCCTCGCACACGACGATAAACGCCAAGATATTGAGGATGAAGTTCGGGGCCAGATCGTGGAAATCTAGGCCATAGTAGAACATGAGCCCGCGGACAAATGGGTGAAGAGGAAAACCAAGTCCGCGGAGGAAGTGGGGAAGAAATACTACCCTCTCATGGGGCCTTGGGGTGGGGAAAAGTTGCCTCTCCTCAGGAAGCCGGTGCGCGATGTCTTTGGACAAGTATCCGGCCTTCCTTAACCTTTTGACATGGCCCTCCGTGACGGAGGAGACCATCCACTTGCCTCCCGCTCCGGACATTGTTGGAGAGGGTTGAGGTAGGAAGTGCGGGCTTGGGCGCTGCAGCTCGGGTGCGCAGAAGATGGATAGGCAAAGGAGAAAGAAGGCGTAGGTAAAAAGGTGGATCCTTATCCCCTTATATGGGCGGATGCGACTATGCGTCCCCACCAGCCTAGTAAAACTCGCTTGCCTCCCAAGCGTCGTGATAAGTGGCGCGGTTGGGTTACCCACGTCCGTATTAACGAGAATCCCATAAACAAAGGGGACACGATCTCTACTTTGACAAGACGTGCCAAGGAAACCGCCTCGCAAAACACGCTGAGGTGGAGAAGTGAAAACGATTCGAATAAAGGCTTGGCCGTAGTGTGATGTCACGCTGCGGAATACGTCAGCAGATTAGATTTGTGTTAATATTATTCTCTCTATGGCAATACGTGGAAGCTTATTTTGCAGAGTCGGACACTACTCTTGGTGTTTACAAACTTTTATGAAGAATTTGGAGGAGGAACCCGCCTTGCAATGCCGAAGACAATCTGCGCGCCGGACTCGTCGTCATTGAAGCCTGGTTCAGGGGCTACTGAGGGAGTCCTGGATTAGGGGTGTTCGGGTAGCCGGACTATACCTTCAGCCGAACTCCAGGACTATGAAGATACAAGATTGAAGACTTCGTCCCGTGTCCGGATAGGACTTTCCTTGGTGTGGAAGGCAAGCTTGGCGATGCAGATATTCAAGATCTCCTACCATTGTAACCGACTTTGTGTAACCCTAACCCTCTCCGGTGTCTATATAAACCGGAGGGTTTTAGTCCGTAGGACAACTTCATCATACAACAATCATACCATAGGCTAGCTTTTAGGGTTTAGCCTCCTTGATCTCGTGGTAGATCTACTCTTGTACTACCCATATCATCAATATTAATCAAGCAGGACATAGGGTTTTACCTCCATCAAGAGGGCCCAAACCTGGGTAAAACATTGTGTCCCTTGTCTCCTATTACCATCGGGCCTAGACGCACAGTTCGGGACCCCCTACACGAGATCCGCTGGTTTTGACACCGACACATATCCTTACTCCTTTTCAGGTATTTCAGGATGTTCTTGACCGCTGTCCAGTGATCCACTCCTGGATTACTTTGGTACCTCCCTGCTAGACTTATAGCAAGACACACATCAGGTCTGGTACACAGCATTGCATACATGATAGAGCCTATGGCTGAAGCATAGGGAACATCCTTCATTTTCTCTCTATCTTTTGCATTGGTCGGGCATTGAGTCTTACTCAATTTCACACCTTGTAACACAGGCAAGATTCCTTTCTTTGCTTGATCCATTTTGAACTTCTTCAAAATTTTGTCAAGGTATGTGCTTTGTGAAAGTCCAATTAAGCATCTTGATCTATCTCTATAGATCTTAATGCCCAATATGTAAGCAGCTTCACCGAGGTCTTTCATTGAAAAACTCTTATTCAAGTATCCCTTTATGCTATTCAGATATTATATATCATTTCCGATTAGTAATATGTAATCTACATATAATATCAGAAATGCTACAGAGCTCCCACTCACTTTCTTGTAAATACAGGCTTCTCCAAAAGTCTGTACAAAACCAAATGCTTTGATCACACTATCAAAGCATTTATTCCAACTCTGAGAAGCTTGCACCAGTCCATAAATGGATCGCTGGAGCTTGCATACTTTGTTAGCTCCCTTTGGATCGACAAAACCTTCCGGTTGCATCATATACAACTCTTCTTCTAGAAATCCATTCAGGAATGCAGTTTTGACATCCATCTTCCAAATTTCATAATTATAAAATGCGGCAATTGCCAACATGATTCAGACAGACTTAAGCATCGCTACGGGTGAGAAGGTCTCATCGTAGTCAATCCCTTGAACTTGTCGAAAACCTTTTGCGACAAGTCGAGCTTTGTAGACAGTAATATTACCGTCAGCGTCAGTCTTCTTCTTGAAGATCCATTTATTCTCAATTGCTTGCCGATCATTGGGAAAGTCAACCAAAGTCCATATTTTGTTCTCATACATGGATCCCATCTCAGATTTCATGGCTTCAAGCCATTTTGCGGAATCTGGGCTCACCATCGCTTCTTCATAGTTCGTAGGTTCATCATGATCTAGTAGCATGACTTCCAGAACAGGACCATACCACTCTGGTGCGGATCTTACTCTGGTTGATCTATGAGTTTCAGTAGTATCTTGTTCTGAAGTTTCATGATCATTATCATTAGCTTCCTCACTAATTGGTGTAGGTGTCACAGAAACTGGTTTCTGTGATGTACTACTTTCCAATAAGGGAGCAGGTACAGTTACCTTGTCAATTTCTACTTTCCTCCCACTCACTTCTTTCGAGAGAAACTCCTTCTCTAGAAAGTTTCCGAATTTAGCAACAAAAGTCTTGCCTTCGGATCTGTGATAGAAGGTGTATCCAATAGTTTCCTTTGGATATCCTATGAAGACACATTTCTCCGATTTGGGTTTGAGCTTATCAGGTTGAAGCTTTTTCACATCAGCATCGCATCCCCAAACTTTCAGAAACGACAACTTTGGTTTCTTGTCAAACCACAGTTCATAAGGCGTCGTCTCAACGGATTTTGATGGTGCCCTATTTAACGTGAATGCGGTCGTCTCTAGAGCATATCCCCAAAATGATAGCGGTAAATCAGTAAGAGACATAATAGATCGTACCATATCTAGTAAAGTACGATTACGACGTTCGGACACACCATTAAGCTGTGGTGTTCCGGGTGGCGTGAGTTGCGAAACTATTCCGCATTGTTTCAAATGTACACCAAACTCGTAACTCAAATATTCTCCTCCACGATCAGATCGTAGGAATTTTATTTTCTTGTTACGATGATTTTCAACTTCACTCTGAAATTCTTTGAACTTTTCAAACGTTTCAGACTTATGTTTCATTAAGTAGATATACCCATATCTGCTTAAGTCATCTGTGAAGGTGAGAAAATAATGATATCCGCCACGAGCCTCAACATTCATCGGACCACATACATCTATATGTATGATTTCCAACAAATCTGTTGCTCTCTCCATAGTACCGGAGAACGGTGTTTTTGTCATCTTACCCATAAGGCACGGTTCGCAAGTACCAAGTGATTCATAATCAAGTGATTCCAAAAGTCCATCAGTATGGAGTTTCTTCATGCGCTTTACACCGATATGACCCAAATGGCAGTGCCACAAATAAGTTGCACTATCATTATCAACTCTGCATCTTTTGGCTTCAACATTATGAATATGTGTGTTACTACTATCGAGATTTAATAAGAATAGACCACTCTTTAAGGGTGCATGACCATAAAAGATATTACTCATATAAATAGAACAACCATTATTCTCTGATTTAAATGAATAACCGCCTCGCATCAAACAAGATCCAGATATAATGTTCATGCTTAACGCTGGCACCAAATAACAATTATTTAGGTCTAATACTAATCCCGAAGGTAGATGTAGAGGTAGCGTGCCGACCGTGATCACATCGACTTTGGAACCATTTCCCACGCGCATCGTCACCTTGTCCTTAGCCAATCTTCGCTTAATCCGTAGTCCCTGTTTCGAGTTGCAAATGTTAGCAACAGAACCAGTATCAAATACCCAGGTGCTACTGCGAGCATTAGTAAGGTACACATCAATAACATGTATATCACATATACCTTTGTTCACCTTGCCATCCTTCTTATCCGCCAAATACTTGGGGCAGTTCCGCTTCCAGTGACCAGTCTGCTTAGAGTAGAAGCACTCAGTTTCAGGCTTAGGTCCAGGTTTGGGTTTCTTCTCTTGAGTAGCAACTTGCTTTCTGTTCTTTTTGAAGTTCCCCTTCTTCTTTCCTTTGCCCTTTTTCTTGAAACTAGTGGTCTTGTTGACCATCAACACTTGATGCTCCTTCTTGATTTCTACCTCTGCAGCTTTCAGCATTGCGAAGAGCTCGGGAATAGTCTTATTCATCCCTTGCATATTATAGTTCATCACGAAGCTCTTGTAGCTTGGTGGCAGTGATTGGAGAATTCTGTCAATGACGCAATCATCTGGAAGATTGACTCCCAATTGAATCAAGTGATTATTATACCCAGACATTTTGAGTATATGCTCACTGACAGAACTACTCTCCTCCATCTTGCAGCTATAGAACTTATTGGAGACTTCATATCTCTCAATCCGGGCATTTGCTTGAAATATTAACTTCAACTCCTGGAACATCTCATATGCTCCATGACGTTCAAAACGTCGTTGAAGTCCCGATTCTAAGCCGTAAAGCATGGCACACTGAACTATGGAGTAGTCATCAGCTTTGCTCTGCCAGGCGTTCATAGCATCTGGTGTTGCTCCAGCAGCAGGCCTGGCACCCAGCGGTGCTTCCAGGACGTAATTCTTCTGTGCAGCAATGAGGAAAATCCTCAAGTTACGGACCCAGTCCGTGTAATTGCTACCATCATCTTTCAACTTTGCTTTCTCAAGGAACGCATTAAAATTCAACGGAACAACAGCACGGGTCATCTATCTACAATCAAACATAAACAAGCAAGATACTATCAGGTACTAAGTTCATGATAAATTTAGGTTCAATTAATCATATTACTAAAGAACTCCCACTTAGATAGACATCCCTCTAATCCTCTAAGTGATTACGTGATCCAAATCAACTAAACCATGTCCGGTCATCAGGTGAGATGGAGTAGTTTCATTGGTGAACATCACTATGTTGATCATATCTACTATATGATTCACGCTTGACCTTTCGGTCTCCATGTTCCGAGGCCATATTTGCATATGCTTGGCTCGTCAAGTATAACCTGAGTATTCCGCGTGTGCAACTGTTTTGCACCCGTTGTATTTGAACGTAGAGCCTATCACACCCGATCATCACGTGGTGTCTCAGCACGAAGAACTTTTGCAACGGTGCATACTCAGGGAGAACACTTCTTGATAATTAGTGAGAGGTCATCTTAAAATGCTACCGTCAATCAAAGCAAGATAAGATGCATAAAAGATAAACATCACATGCAATCAATATAAGTGATATGATATGGCCATCATCATCTTGTGCTTGTGATCTCCATCTTTGAAGCACCGTCGTGATCACCATCATCACCGGCGCGACACCTTGATCACCATCGTAGCATCGTTGTCGTCTCGCCAATCTTATGCTTCCACGACTATCGCTACCGCTTAGTGATAAAGTAAAGCATTACAGCACAATTGCATTGCATACAATAAAGCAACAACCATATGGCTCCTGCCAGTTGCTGATAACTTGGTTACAAAACATGATCATCTCATACAATAAAATTTAGCATCATGTCTTGACCATATCACATCACAACATGCCCTGCAAAAACAAGTTAGACGTCCTCTACTTTGTTGTTGCAAGTTTTACGTGGCTGCTACGGGCTTAAGCAAGAACCAATCTTACCTACGCATCAAAACCACAACGATAGTTTGTCAAGTTGGTGCTATTTTAACCTTCGCAAGGACCGGGCGTAGCCACACTCGGTTCAACTAAAGTTGGAGAAACTGACACCCGCTAGCCACCTTTGTGCAAAGCATGTCGGGAGAACCGGTCTCGCGTAAGCATACGCATAATGTCGGTCCAGGCCGCTTCGTCCAACAATACCGTTGAACCAAAGTATGACATGCTGGTAAGTAGTATGACTTACATCGCCCACAACTCACTTGTGTTCTACTCGTGCATATAACATCAACACATAAAACCTAGGCTCGGATGCCACTATTGGGGAACATAGTAATTTCAAAAAAATTGCTACGCGCACGCAAGATCATGGTGATGCATAGCAACAAGAGGGGAGAGTGTGATCTACGTACCCTTGTAGACCGACAGCGGAAGCGTTAGCACAACGCGGTTGATGTAGTTGTACGTCTTCACGGCCCGACCGATCAAGCACCGAAACTACGGCACCTTCGAGTTTTAGCACATGTTCAGCTCGATGACGATCCCCGGACTCCGATCCAGCAAAGTGTCGGGGAAGAGTTCCGTCAGCACGACGGCATGGTGACAATCTTGATGTTCTACCGTCGCAAGGCTTCGCCTAAGCACCGCTACAATATTATCAAGGATTATGGTGGAAGGGGGCACCGCACATGGCTAAGAAAACGATCACGTGGATCAACTTATGTGTCTAGGGGTGCCCCCTGCCCCCGTATATAAAGCAGCAAGGGTAGGAGGCCGGCCGGCCCTATAGGCGCGCCAAGGAGGAGTCCTCATCCTAGTAGGAGTAGGACTCCTACTAGGAGGGGGAAGGAAGTGGGGAGGGAGAAGGAAAGGGGGGCGCCGCCCCCCCTCTCCTAGTCCAATTCGGACCAGGGGGAGGAGGCGCGCGGCCCACCCTGGCTGCCCTTCTCTCTCTCCACTAAGGCCCATATGGCCCATTACTTCTCCCGGGGGGGTTCCGGTAACCCTCCGGTACTCCGGTTTTCTCTGAAATCACCCGGAACACTTCTAGTGTCCGAATATAGTCGTCCAATATATCAATATTTATGTCTCGACCATTTCGAAACTCCTCATTATGTCCGTGATCACATCTGGGACTGTGAACTAACTTCGGTACATCAAAACTCATAAACTCATAATACAACTGTCATCGAAACCTTAAGCGTGCGGACCCTACGGGTTCGAGAACAATGTAGACATGACCGAGACATGTCTCCGGTCAATAACCAATAGCGGAACCTGGATGCTCATATTGGCTGCTACATATTCTACGAAGATCTTTATCGGTCAGACCGCATAACAACATACGTTGTTCCCTTTGTCATTGGTATGTTACTTGCCCGAGATTCGACCGTCGATATCTCAATACCTAGTTCAATCTCGTTACCGGCAAGTCTTTTTACTCGTTTCATAATACATCATCTCGCAACTAACTCATTAGTTGCAATGCTTGCAAGGCTTATGTGATGTGCATTACCGAGAGGGCCCAGAGATACCTCTCCGACAATCAGAGTGACAAATCCTAATCTCGAAATACGCCAACCCAACATTTACCTTTGGAGGCACCTGTAGAGATCCTTTATAATCACCCAGTTACGTTGTGACGTTTGGTAGCACACAAAGTGTTCCTCCGGCAAACGGGAGTTGCATAATCTCATAGTCATAGGAACATGTATAAGTCATGAAGAAAGCAATAGCAACATACTAAACGATCGGGTGCTAAGCTAATGGAATGGGTCATGTCAATCACATCATTCTCCTAATAATGTGATCCCATTAATCAAATGACAACACATGTCTATGGTTAGGAAACATAACCATCTTTGATTAACGAGCTAGTCAAGTAGAGGCATACTAGTGACGTTTAGTTTGTCTATGTATTCACACAAGTATTATGTTTCCGGATAAGACAATTCTAGCATGAATAATAAACATTTATCATGATATAAGGAAATAAAATAATAACATTATTATTGCCTCTAGGGCATATTTCCTTCAGGGGACACAATGTTACCCAGGTTCGGGCCCTCTCGATGGAGGTAATACCCTACTTCCTGTTTGATTGATCTTGATGATATGAGTATTACAAGAGTTGATCTACCACGAGATCGTAGAGGCTAAACCCTAGAAGCTAGCCTATGATTATGATTGTTGTTGTCCTACAGACTAAACCCTCCGGTTTATATAGACACCGGAGGGAGCTAGGGTTACTCAGAGTCGGTTACAAGGGAGGAGATCTACATATCTGAATTGCCAAGCTTGCCTTCCACGCAAAGGAGAGTCCCACCCGGACATGGGACGAAGTCTTCAATCTTGTATCTTCATAGTCCAATTGTCCGGCCAAAGTATATAGTCTGGCTGTTCGAGGACCCCCTAATCCAGGACTCCCTCAACTACCCTTATCACTTCACTGTCTCCCCACTTCTCCCTGTGGCCACAAGCCCACAACTCTCTCTACCTCCTCAGGTCGACCCTCCTCTTCGTCTCCACTGCCGACACGAGGTCTCGCACACCCTCTCCCCACTCTTCTCAACACTTCCTCGTCGAATCGGTCTTTGAAGTGCCCGAGGATCCGCTCGAGCTCGGCATGCTCGCTGGCCAACCCTGTGCTAGGCGTGGACAAACGCCGACGCGTAGGCGCGGGACTCGCCTGCACCAGATCAGTGGTCGTGGCAATCGTGCATCCAAAGCTCTGTGGCCCGGCTCCGTGCCTTCCTCTCCATCTCGCTCGCCCGGCTCTTAGAGCGTCTACTCATCGTCGGCTCCCACCACCCTGTGCATGCGGCTGTGTTGTGCCCTGCCCTGGCCAGGTGCGGCAGTAGTGCCGTAGTGGCTGGTCCCCTGCAACTGCAAGCCGGTGTTGGTTGATGATCATTCCCCACTCTAGCTTTCATATATGCTTAGTTCTGACTTGAGGTACGCCCCATTCCCCACTTTTGCAAATTCCTTTTTTTGGGGAAACACTTTTGCTAATTCTTAGTTGATATTCATCACTGTACAGTACATATGTAGCTTAGTATCTTAGGTTTAAGCATGAGAGTCATTTTAGGATCGGGGAGAAAAAAAATAGAAGTTGGAGTAAGCTGTTCGATTAGACATTCTTAACTTTGTTGTAACAACTGTTATGAGTGGAGTTTCTAGTTAGTTAATATTCTTGAGGAAACCATGTTGTCATAAAGTGGATAGATTGGTGGATTTGAATTCTGGGTGGCTAGGGGCATTGTGAGGAGCTAGGGACCAAGGCAGATGAGGTTGATTTGGCTTGATACTGCCAAAGAAATTTACTTCTTCTAAAAAGACGGAAGCATGTTTTTAGAAAGTTCATGGTTAACCTTCCAAATCCGGTATTTATAGCAAAGCAAAGAGACAGGTTGAAGAATGAATAATTGATATAACACAACCTTCTAGATGTATTTCTTCTTGTCCCAGACTCCCGGTTATAATAGAAGTGCTTTTGCAAGCTTACAAGGAATGGATATTGAAGACAATGGAAGAGTCATCGAATTTGTTCCATCATAAATTTTTGGGGCTCTGGAATAAACAGAAAGATGTGAATGGGGAGGCATACCTGCCTGCCATATACATCAACCCGAAGCTTTTGAGCATTGTACAGAAGAAGTACTTGACATGTTTACTTCATGATAGTATTGGATTTTGTTCGGTCAGAACGATCAGGTACTTACTCACTTAATTTCCGAATATACCAGTTATTTGTTGAATGTATTGGTTCGACTCGGTGATATATCAAAGCTTCTCTTTACCTGAAACGACTTAAGGGTGTATTAAGGTAGTCCAATGCATGGGTTTCATATTTCAGTTCTTATATGTCATCCTATTTTCATAAGGCTATGTAGTTAAAAATAAGAATACATAGCTTACAAAATGCGCCTTGTTAAGAGCTCAAAATCACATTTGACTCAGAAGACCAGCATTTATGATTGCAACACCAAAAAATGATCAAATGTGCTTTGGGAATGCTATGCAGAAAAAAAATAAGCACAATAGCATACCAAATGTACCCTGCTAAGACTCTACACATATTCTCGTGCCTTAAGCATGATTTTGTGACTTCGGACTCTGACTAAAAATTACTCAACTTTCGTTTCCTATACTTGCTCTTCTCCGTACAAGAGAGTTTTTGTAATAATTGTCCAAAATGTGTATGACAAGTATGTGTGATTGTACGGTATGCTTTGGCTATCTTAAAACCTGTTTTAATTTGGTCCTGATATAGTACTTTCTTAGGTCTTAGTTTGGCCTTTACCGGAAAACCTACATTTACACTCTGCATATGGCAACATGTTTATGTAATTACACTGTGTAAGTGTTTGACTAGTCTCACATCAAAGCATAGTTTGAGACATTTCACTGATGAGCACATACAGGTATAGAAAGTTTGCACATAATCTGTTCAAATCGGGAGGGATACAGGGTTTTTTTTTAGATGAGGACAAACTTGTTTGGAAATCCTAGCTCTGCCATTGATTCTACCTGAATTTACTTTAGTAGGTCTTCTCTTGTAAAATCCAAACTGTTTCCGAGCCTATATGGGTGTACGTTGCAAACAGTATCTGTGTTCATCTAACCAAAAAGACCAGGTGCTATCTTTTCTATACATTTTATCAGCACATATTAAAATTGTTTGAGAACAATTACTCTGGTCTATGCTACTTTTTCGCAGGACCATTACTCCTTACAACGGTGACGCATAAAAGGGCGTGTGCTAGCATTATTTTTATTAGCGTCTGCCCGTGTCGAGCTGCTGGGCGGATACGTGCGCAAGTCACCGCCCTCGCTACATCAACACACGACGGATTCTCTTGTCCGCGCCGGCTTACAGTGTCACTGCCGACTCTCCCGTCCGCACCGGCTTCCAACGTTGCGGCTGACTCACTCATGATTAATTTCAGCTTCATCGTGGTGATCATCAACTCCATGGTGAATACTTTCCGGCCTAACATATCAGTTCTCCAATACAGGACAAGTTATATCACTGAGCTGTTGACTGACTCATACCGGTTTATATCACGGTCAAATATGGAGAATCTCAAGACAACTCCTCGAGTCGCCTTAAGACATGGGGGCTACAATGGCATGACTCAGCAAAATTGGCCAGTATCAATAATCCAGAACTCCGGGTCACTGAAGGGAAGATAACCCGGTCCCGGAGGCTACCGCCATATTGGTGAAAACTTAAAAGGCCGTCAGAAAATTTCCGGCTCAAAATAAAGATTCCGGTTTAAAATCCGGTTTAAGAGACATCTCTCTCCCGCAAAGCTTTGAAGCTCTCAAATCCGGTTCAAACATCCGGCTCAAGCTAAATTTATCTCTTACAAAGCTTTTAAACTCTCAAATCCGGTTCAAACATCCGGCTCAAGGATAATCTATCTCTCACAAAGTTTTGAAGCTTTCAAATCCGGTTTAAAGTTCCGGTTCAAAAAGAATTAATCTCTCGCAAGATTCTAGTTCTCAGAAAAATTAAAGGTTGCCAAAGAGAACTTGCTGCCATGATGCACGGTTCAAACATGGGTGTCCTGCCTTATGGGCTCATCTTCATATGATTACTTGGGGGCTTCCTGTTCAAACATAGGTGTATTCACCAAAGAGAACATGGCGTTACTACCCTCTTGATGCGGCTATCAAGACAATATTATCATCAGGGGCCAAAGAGAGTTTGTTGCACACCACAACTCAAACATAGGCACCCGGCGAGCACAGCTCAGAAATATATCACATGGGGGTTTCTGCTTGCAAAGCGGAGTCCTGTCCATTAATCCGGCTATCACGCCACAACAAATCTTGGGAGCTTCACACCCAAGGGGCTAAAGAGAGTTTGTTGCACACCACAACTCAAACATAGGCACCCATTGAGCATAGCTCACAAAGTTACTTGGGGGCTCTTTGTATAAAGTAATACAGAGTTTGAAAGGACCCTTGTAATTGAGTATCGACCCACGGCTTGGAAGCCTGGTGTATTCACCTAAAACCCCGGGTTAACCTGCCTTCATCAAGTAAGCCACTCCTATCCAGGTAATCCTGGCATGACCCGTCGAATGTTTGACAAGTTACTCTTATACAGACCCTGAACTTGTCAAAGTTAAAACGACGATTGGTTAGTTGGAGGCCCATCTTAAAAGGCTTTGTCAAATGGTTTAACTCAGCGGCCTGGCAGCCCATGAAAAGCCTCGAGTTTGGGCCTAGCAGCCCTTGAAAAGCCTCGACTACAAGTTTTTTCATTTGCTTTTTGTCAAAGTTTCTTCTCCTTTGATAAGGTTTTAAGGTAAACCGGCGTCCATTGACCCGGCCAGACTATAAGTCATTTCATCAGTCTGGTGTTTCTTAACCCGGCACAAGCTTTCAACTATCAGTTGTTAGTACAAACTCAATTATAAACCGAAGTTTTCTTAGCCCAGTCTGGCGTTGACTATAAGTTGCCAGGATGATTATCCAGTGTTTATTACAACCCGACACGGTTTTATTACAAACCGGCAAAATATGACGGGAGTTATCATACTCAAGATTTGGGTTATCACCCTTACTAAAAAAAGTTGGTAAACCAACGATGTGATTCAATGTCACAGGTATGATCTATTTCATATTTGATTATTCTTAAGTGCAGCCTTGGTTATAAACCCGGGTTATATGTTGGGCATTATGACCCGTCCGGCGGTAAACCGCCAGGACACTTTGAACTTGTTGTATGCAGAAACAGGTTGAATAAAGCATAATTACAAATCACCGGTGTTTATTGACCCGGCCTGGCTTTGGACTATAAGTCACCAGTATATATTTGGATTTCGCCATTGGAATTATGCGCTTATAAATCATTGGGTATATTATTCAAATAGCTAACATGGCTGGATTTTTATTATGCTTATCAATAACCAGTATTATGATTAAGGTTTTCAAAGTCGCTTTAGCGCAATGGCTATCATATTATCAATAGATATGATTTATTCTACAATTGAAGGAATAGTCCCGAGTTGCTGCAGGCTTACGACCCAGCACTTGGGGGCTACATTATTTCAGTTGAAATTACATCAAAGACACAAGTCTCATGTCGCTACAAGCATGCACCATGACACTTGGGGGCTAATGTAGTCATTTTTTGCTCACCTTATTGAAGACCCGACTCATCACATTGTAATGAGCCGTCCCTTGGGGGCTACCAATTGCCCCTGTCAACAATTTAAGGTACAAAGCTTTTTATCCATTACATTGAAGGGTCCACTGCTCAGTTGGTAAAGCACAAGGCTCTTAACCTTGTGGACGTGAATTCAAGCCCCATGATGGGGGTTACATCATATGATGTTATTTTCATTGAAGAATATATCAAAGTCCTAGCTCAATATTATCTTACTGAGCCGGCCCTTGGGGGCTACACGTTGCTGTTCAAAGTTTACAAGATTATATTTACAAAGTCCCTGCTCATTATTGCATAATGACCTGGCCCTTGGGGGCTACACTGGTTGAAGTTTTTATGAGCATCAAGCAATTACAAGTCCCAGGTTGCTGCAAGCATGACAACCCGACACTTGGGGGCTACATATGTGGAATACTCAATTCTGACTAGTGACTGGGATGAACAACCTGGATTTCTTCAAGCTTGTGACATTCATATTGAAGCAAGTCTTAAGCTGTTGCTATGCTACCTTCTTAAGACTTGGGGGCTACAAGTGGTAGGCATATAAGAGGTATATTTTCAAGCTTGATATTAACTACAATTATGACCTGGTGCCGTCAATATTTGTAAACCGGTAATGATAAACCGGCAAGTTCAAGTCTTAAACCGGCATAGTTTAACATTCTCAAACCGGCAAGTTCTACGTTCTTAAACTGGCTGCAGATCAGATGAGTATTTCAAAGGCCAATATTTTTTGTTAAGCATTGGGAGCTAAAGTCAAAGGAGTTATTCTTCACAATATTCCTCTACAAGAGACCAATATCAGCAAATTGACTCTGAAGCTGGCCTATTGACCCGGATTTCTCAAAAGAAGTATCTGGATTTTTTGCATTCACAAAGTTTGAACATATCTACTAAAGGAGATTTGCTATGAGTTCATGGGCATGTATCAAGAAGAAAATGACAAGGACTTAAAGATGAGCAGGTGCCGGCTTACAAGAATTTTTAACCCGGATCACAAGCTGTCAAATTTGTTCTTGTGTTTATTTTGCAGGATCAGTTTAACATGGATAAATCCAAATTAAACTAGGGGCTAATGTCGGGGATATACCCCGCGGTATGACCCTGCCGGAAGTATGACCCGGACGGACTTGGTGATTCACTGGTGACCCGCCCTGACTTGGTGACTCACTAAGTGACCCGCCCGGATCTCTCCACTCACTAATGACCCGGCCGAGCCAGGTGACTCATTGGTGACCCAGCCAGCAGAGCAGAGGAGCAACAAGACCCGGTGGCCCAAGCAGACGGTTCATGGAAGGCCGTCTCATATTATGGTGGGCCGGATTAAGAGGAAAGCATAAGGAATATTCCCTTACAGAGGAAGCAAGACTAGGACTCCACTTGTAATAGAGTAATCCTAATCCTAATAGGACTAGTCATGTAAACCGCCCCTTTAACATATATAAGAAGGGGCAGGGCACCCCAAGTGGGACAAGATTCACAAGTTCCACAAGTTGGACAAGTTAGGTTTAGACAATAGCTCTCGAGATAGAGCACTCTAGTAACTGTGATCATCATCATCAATATCAATGAAGCAGGATGTAGGCTTTTACCTCCACCGTGAGGAGCCGAACTTGGGTAAAACATCGCGTCTCTCGTCCCGCTCAACCCCTCTCAAGCTATCACATAGATGCGTTGGCCTCGCGACTAAGTCCTGACACTAAGGACATATACCGTGACAATTCCATGACATTTACTTTCCTTTTTTTTATTTATCATGCAATACTTACCCTGCAGCCATATAATATGAAAATTTAATAATAGAAGATAACCTCATTTATATACAAAAAAATGAAAATTGTTGTAACATTTAGAGCATTCCACTTACCGGATTTTAATTCCATGTCCTTGGATGCATATTTGAATAAATCATCCAGTTCTTTTAGCTGTTGCACCAACAAATGAAAAAGTATTAGCATCACAAGCCACAAATAAAAAGAAAAACAAGCTTATTTGAGAAGATGGGGTGGTAGGACTAACTACAAACCATAGAAGTGCTTTTGGAATGTCCACTCATCTCTGCATTAATGAGAGATTCAGGATAGGACCAACTACAGTACCGCTCTCTACCCCTCTGCCTTTTATTTCTTTAGTGTCTGCAATTCATGACATAGGTTAGCAGTTGAGCAACAATCCAGTGACTGCACCACATGCACATGTTATGTTATGCAGTTGTGTGTCTGCCGATTGTCCGGTAGCCGGCACCTGTGCTACAATGTTACTCCCATCAAGGACGGCAGCAATATGCTTATTTTGCTCACGGGTTGGACGTTGTCGCTTTAAAATGTCCTCTCTATTTTGTGCATACCGCTCCCTTTCCATCTGATTCTTTATCTCATTACGATCTGCATGTTTGAAGAACAGATCATAGATCATTATATAGCAATAAAACCGGGCCATATATCATGAAGTTGATCATCATTACCTTGTTATACAGCCAGTTGGGTGTGTGCCCTGTTGATCTTGGCTACGGCAATTTTCTTCTGTTTATAGACCTCATGCCGTCTCTTATTAATCTCATCCCTATTTTGTGCATACTGCTCTCTATCCCTCTGCCTTTTTTACTTTTTAGGGTCTGCAATAAATGACACAATACAGCATTTGAGCAACAAAACTAAAATCGGGTGCTTGGGTACTGATCATCACCCAAGTATTGGGTGTTGCTTATATCCTGGCACGGGATGAGCGTCCCGTTGGGAGTGGTCGGGACCATACGCTGTCCTTTAACCCTGTGAATGTCAAGAATGTTATCATACAATTATACCTGAAGGAATAATGCAACAGGATGTAGTAGTTTGTAGTACCATTCATCTAGGTCTCTTTCTGGATGTGTCTTTATTTGTGTTCATATTACTTGTAACTAAAGCATTGGATGATCCATATGCAGATTGGGAAGTCCTTTAGGTGAGGTCAGTTATATACTGAAGAGCATGCACCTTCGTTGGCGGCGAGCTCGTCAGCCCGGCCGTGGACGGGCGCCTCGGTAGCTGCACCTGTGATGGCGAAGAGCTCGTCCTCGTGGCCGTCGTCGGGTGAATCGGGGTTGCACTTGTGCTGGCGAAGAGCTCGTCGTCGCGGTCGTCGTCTGATGCCTCGGCGTCTGCGCAGGGCAGCGAGCAATGATGGTGCACGTCAAGCTGTACTCCCGGATTGATTCCCCCCTAATTTAGTAGATTTCTTTCCCTATACTTGAGCAAGTCCATGCGAATTGGACTTGATGTTTCCTTGTACAGGTGTGGGATCCGTACTGAAGTGGCATGTTGTGCGACGGCTTCTTTGCGTGAGGTAGATCATGGGAGAAGTAGGACGTGGGCGTCTGCGCGGGGCAGGGAGACCCAGGATTTGGTACGTGAGTGGGGGGGGCTATGGCACGTGAGGGAGAAGGGGTGGGAGGGGCGACCCTGCCGCCTCCACCAGAACCACCGCCACCGTCATCGCTGGGGGCCTCACCGGCACCGCTGCCGGCGCAGGTGCCGGGCCCGGGGTCCTATCGTTCGGGCCAAGTGGTGGCTGCCGGATCCGAATCTGAGACGACTCTGGATCAGGAGGGCCAACATTTGGCTCCAGCCCGATGGCGGATCCAATTCATAGTTTTCCGGATGGTTGGATCATGGAGAGACGGATTTCTCTATACACATTCGCCGTCAAGATGGATGACGGTTCGAGATCGCGATCACGATATTCTCGCCGGCCGGTACTTGGACGCCGACAAACGGATCCACGCAGGTATGCGTTTGAATATTGATGATTTCGAAGTCGTTGTTGTTGAATGTGTGCAGGAGAACTTAAGAGGGGAGGATCAGATCGAGGTTGTCGATCTAATATCAGAACCAGAGGGAGAAGAAAACAGCATGCATGATTGGGTCGACCATTCGATGAGGGCGACTGGGCGGGCGACCGTGCACCCGACCGCGATGGCGCCGTCCGCCGCCGATGATCGCCAGCGCGTCGGCGGGCGGTTTTGGGCTCTCGCCGAGTCCGACGAGGAAGACGCGGACAACGATGGGGATGCATCCCTGGCGGAATCGTCGCCCTCGCTGACACCTTCGGATCTCATTTGCGAATTTTTCCATGCAAGTTATAGCAAAGATGAAGTGGCCACAACGATCGATCGGGTTCTGCCACCGGACGATCCGGCGCGTATCGGTCTTCACGCGGGCGAGAAGAATGAGATGATCTGACGCATTGTTCATCGGAAGACGGAGGCGTCGGCGCTCAGACCTTGGAAGGGTCCCCTACCTAAAGGTGAGCCTTCCGAATCTTACGTTATTTGATATGATTAGGCCAGAGTCATGGATTATTGTGAAGAAGAGGAAGAATGCGAGGCGGCTCGCCGTTCCTCAGGCACCAGCGGCGCCCGTGATGGCCACGTCGGGACCGGGATCTCGAACGCGAGATCGCTGCGTTTGAAACACCTGATGGGTTGTGTTGGGCCGGTTCGGAGGGAACCGGGTCCGCGAGGAGTTGGGCCAGGGTCAGATGGGTATGAGGCCCATGTTGTACCGGGCCATACTCCTGCCTATATCGACATCCCATGCACGTACGAGGGTGATCGTGTTTCTCTCTGTCGTGCGACGTCGCCTCCTGGTTCTAGGGTTCGCAAGCACGGGACAAGAGGTTTCCCGGTCTGTGGAGCTCGTCGGGCAAGGAGGATCCGGCCACTCCTGGACATGGCCGGCCGCGGGGCTGCGCCGCCGCCAGCCAAGAAGACCTCACCCGGTCCAGCGGGACGGGGTGGGGCGGCTCCGCCGCCGGCGGGCGGGGGAGTTGCGCAGGGTAACCCGGGCCGAGGCATTGGCCACTTGGGCGTGCGGCCACCGGGGCAGGTGCCCTTACAATCTGCTGCAGGACGGGGCGGGCTGAGGCCTCCAGCACCGGGTGCGGCGCCCGTCGCTCAGCCGGCCGCGGGTCGTGGTGGGCCTCGGCCTCTAGCGCCGGCCGTGACTGGTGTGGCTCCTGCTGGCCGCGGTGGTACTGCCCTTGGGGTTGTGCCGACGCCTTCGGGCGGTCAGCCACGTGCCGCACCTCCGCCCCACTATGTCGCGAGGCCGGCTCAGAACCGGTCGGGTCTGGCACAGACGAGGTAGAATTCTAGCAATAGAGAGCCCAATGATCCGCCCCGAGACCAGTGGGGGGATGATGGGTATGATGCGTATGGTGATGGACAGCATCGTGGTTCCTCTTCCACGGGAGGAGGTCGTGGCTATGCCTGGCAGAGTGATGGGTCTGCTGATAGACCGTTTCTCGGCCCTCCAGGTGGATTTGTCGAGGGAGCCTCAGGCCCGGACCACCGCCAGATAGGAGGCTATCGTGGCCGTCGTGGTGGTCGGGGTGGGGGCCGTGGGAGGTATCGCCGACCGCCTCCGCCTCCGGTAGTTGTTGACCATGCGGCGTCAGCAGTGGAGACCGATCACGCTTCCACGGATCTTCCTACCCAGGCGATGGAGGTTATGACAGCCTTGGCCGGTGTTGAGGTTCCCGAGATTGGGACTGTGGCCGAGGTTACCGACAGGTCTGATGCAGAGAGGGCATCCAAGTATGCGCGTAAGAAGGAAAGGATGCTTTGCTACCGTTGTGGTGAGAAGGGCCACTTCATTGCTGAGTGTGTGGCCGAGCTGTGTGAGTCGTGTGGCAATCCAGCACATGCCTCGGGGGAGTGCCCGTTATTGCATGACCAGGCTCCGCCACTGATAATGTATGGAGTCTATTGTGCTGAGCTAATGTCCTTTGAATCCCCAGCTGCGAGAGAGATTCCGAAGGAGACCCTGAGCTTGACCACCGGGATTGTGAAAGCTACCCAGGGCGAGGTGACTGAGGCTCAGATTGTGCGGAGGCTTCAGGAGCTGGCTCCGGGGGACTTTCGTTGGGAGCTGGTTGTTCTCGAGGACAATGTTTCTAAGGTTGATTTCCCCACTGTGGATGATTTGCAGAGATTGCTGACCTTTGGCTTGTGTAGAGTTCCTGGCACTAAGTGCATTCTGGAGTTTCATGAGTGGAAGAAGGTGGAGCCTAAGGGAAAGCCGCTTATGCAGGTCTGGTTGCAGTTTTCAGGGGCTCCATCTAAGCCCTTGCAGGATATTCGAGTTGTGGCCAGTATGGGTATTATGGTTGGGAAGATGGACAGAGTGGATATGGCTTTTACCCGTGCTCATGGGGTGGCCCAGATTTTAGTGAGTGTTCTGGATATTGAGCTCGTGCCTGATGTGGTCAACTGGACTTATAGGGGAGAGGTGTTCCCGCTCGAGATCGAGTTTGAGGACACTGATCTGTTTGCTGATGCGGTTAATGGGAATGGTGTTGATATGCACGAGGGTGACGGCAGTGCGGGAGCCAAGGGGGCACCGACTGATGAGTCGACATGAGAGGGGTCTAACGGCTCTCGCCCAGATGCTCAGTTGCCCGGGGATGGGACCGGGGTTGAGCCGGCAGCCTCACCATCGGTGCCTATGACTTCGTTGCGTTTTGGGTCCTTTGAGCCAGCCTCAGCGCCTCCCAGAATTTGGAGTGACCGGGTAGATTCTGATGATATGTTTGAGCGCACGCTCCCTTTGTTGGAGTTTGAGGGGGCTGGCGGATCATTGGCTGGACACTTGGTGAGGGCCTCGTCGGCGAGGACTTTGGTTGGAGTTGGGGAGGGGGAGCCGGAGGTTGCCTCTATTTCCCTTGCTTCTCCTGTGGTTGAGGCTCCGGTGATGACGACTGCGTGTGAGGTGGGGCTTGGGGGAGGGGGTTCGGGGCAGGTGGCCTCGCCTTCTCCCCTCCCTATCCCGACGCCGGTGACGCCAGTGACGTCGGTCCTGAGGGGGTCGGCCAGCGCTGGGAGAGGGAGCCCGAGGCAGGCAGCCTCGGCTCTTTCTCCTTCGGTCATGGCGATAGCGCCTGCGCCTCCAGTGGCGCTGGGGGGAGGGGGTCTGGGGCAGGTGGCCCTGGCTCCTCCTTCCTCTTCGGCGGTCAGGAGGACTGCATCTCCTACAACGACGGCGCTCCACTCTGCACCGGCGGGTGGGGCGGGAGGAGGGCTCGGGCAGGCGGCCCCCGCCATCCTTTCTCCTGGCGTGCCCGTGGCCTTGGGCCTTGCTGTGGGGCACTTGTCTGAGGGGCATGGGAGCCCGCAGCTGCCTCCTCCGGTAACATTGGTTGATCCTTTCAGGGATTCAGCGCGAGGCTTTACTAGGGAGGAGGTCGTTGCTTTTGGCGGGATACCTGACCCGGTCTCGACAGGGAGACAGATCAGTGCTCGCATTCAGGACCTTCCGGAGGTTGATGACATGCACCAGCGGTGCGTGATACATCTCCAACGTATCTATAATTTTTGATTGCTCCATGCTATATTATCTACTATTTTGAATGTTTATGGGCTTTATTATACACTTTTATATCATTTTTGGGACTAACCTATTAACCCAGAGCCCAGTGCCAGTTTCTGTTTTTGCCCTGTTTTAGGGTTTCGAAGAAAAGGAAAATCAAACGGAGTCCAATTGACCTGAAACTTCACGGAACTCATTTTTGGAAGGAGAGAAGCCCAGAAGACTTGGAGTGCACGCCGGGGGACCTACGAGGAGGCCACGAGGCAGGGGGCACGCCCACCCCCCTGGGCGCGCCCACCACCCTCGTGAGCCCCTCGTGCCCCCCCCCCCCTGACGTACTTCTTTCGCCTATATATCTCCATATACCCTAAAAACATCAGAGGGCACAATAGATCGGGAGTTCCACCGCCAGAAGCCTCTGTAGCCACCGAAAGCCAATCTAGACCCGTTCCGGCACCCTGCCGGAGGGGGCAATCCCTCTCTGGTGGCCATCTTCATCATCCCGGTGCTCTCCATGACGAGGAGGGAGTAGTTCTCCCTCGGGGCTGAGGGTATGTACCAGTAGCTATGTGTTTGATCTCTCTCTCTCTCGTGTTCTTGATTTGGCACGATCTTGATGTACCGTGAGCTTTTCTATTATAGTTGGATCTTATGTTTCTCCTCCCCCTCTTCTCTCTTGTAATGAATTGAGTTTCCCCTTTGAAGTACTCTTATCGGATTGAGTCTTTAAAGATTTGAGAACACTTAATGTATGTCTTGCCATGCGTATCTGTGGTGACAATGGGATATCACGTGATTCACTTGATGTATGTTTTGGTGATCAACTTGCGGCTTCCGCCCATGAACCTATGCATAGGGGTTGGCACACGTTTTCGTCGTGATTCTCCGGTAGAACTTTGGGGCACTCTTTGAGGTCCTTTGTGTTGGTTGAATAGATGAATCTGAGATTGTGTGATGCATATCGTATAATCATACCCACGGATACTTGAGGTGACATTGGAGTATCTAGGTGACATTAGGGTTTTGGTTGATTTGTATCTTAAGGTGTTATTCTAGTACGAACTCTAGGGCTGTTTGTGACACTTATAGGAATAGCCCAACGGATTGATTGGAAAGAATAACTTTGAGGTGGTTTCGTACCCTACCATAATCTCTTCGTTTGTTCTCCGCTATTAGTGACTTTGGAGTGACTCTTTGTTGCATGTTGAGGGATAGTTATGTGATCCAATTATGTTATTATTGTTGAGAGGACTTGCACTAGTGAAAGTATGAACCCTAGGCCTTGTTTCCTAGCATTGCAATACCGTTTACGCTCACTTTTCTCACTTGCTACCTTGCTGTTTTTATAATTTCAGATTACAAATACCTTTATCTACTATCCATATACCACTTGTATCACCATCTATTCGCCGAACTAGTGCACCTATACAATTTACCATTGTATTGGGTGTGTTGGGGACACAAGAGACTCTTTGTTATTTGGTTGCAGGGTTGCTTGAGAAAGACCATCTTCATCCTACGCCTCCCACGGATTGATAAACCTTAGGTCATCCACTTGAGGGAAATTTTCTACTGTCCTACAAACCTCTGCACTTGGAGGCCCAACAACGTCTACAAGAAGAAGGTTGTGTAGTAAACATCAAGCTCTTTTCTGGCGCCGTTGCCGGGGAGGTGAGTGCTTGAAGGTATATCTTTAGATCTTGCAATCTAGTCTTTTAGTTTCTTGTTTTATCACTAGTTTAGTTTATAAAAGAAAACTATAAAAATGGAATTGAGTTTGTCTCATACGCTTCACCTTTTTAATATCTTTCGTGAGTATGATGGAAAGGATAATTGTGCTCAAGTGCTAGAAGAAGAAATCTATAAAATGTTTGGCACTAAATATTTGAATGGTGATCATGATTGCAATGTTGTTAGTATGAATTCCTTGAATATCCATGATGCTAATGATATGCAAAGCCACAAGCTTGGGGAAGCTATGTTTGATAAAGATGATATTTTTTGTCCCCCAAGTTTTGACGAGCAAATTTATTATGATGAAAGCATGCATCCTATTTATGATGATTATATTGATGAAAGTGGATTTGGAGAGGTCATGACTTTATTTTGTGTTGAATCCACTATTCCGGAAGAGGTTCCAATTGATTATGAGAATAAAGTTGCTATCTATGATGACTATTGTGATGACTTGTATGCTATAAAGAATAATGATATCCATGAAACTTTTCATCATGATTTTAGTTTTCAATTGGGTTGTGCCTCACATGATAATTATTTTGTTGAGCTTGCTCCCACTACTATTCATGAGAAGAAATTTGCTTATGTGGAGAGTAATAAAATTTCTATGCTTGTAGACCATGAAAAGAATGCTTTATGTGATAGTTATATTTGTTGAATTCATTCATGATGCTACTGAAAATTATTATGAGGGAGGAATATATGCTTGTAGGAATTGCAATAATATCAAGTTTCCTCTCTATGTGCTTAAAATTTTGAAGTTATGCTTGTTTTACCTCCCTATGCTAGTTGATTATTGTTCCCACAAGTTGTTTGCTTACAAAATTCCTATGAATAGGAAGTATGTTAGACTTAAATGTGCTAGTCATATTCTTTATGATGCTCTCTTTATGTTTTAATTCTTATCTTTTATGTGAGCATCGTCGAAATCATCATGCCTAGCTAGGGGCGTTAAACGATAGCACTTCTTGGGAGGCAACCCAATTTTGTTTTAGTTCCTTGCTTTTTTTTCCTGTTTAGTAATAAATAATTCATCTAGCCTCTGTTTAGATGTGGTTTTATGTCTTTAATTAGTGTTTGTGCCAAGTAGAACCTTTGGGAAGACTTGGGAAAAGTCTTGTTGATCATGCTGTAAAAAACAGAAACTTTAGCGCTCACGAGAACTACTTCCATTTTTATTTGGAGAGTGCTATTTAGTTAATTCTGTTTGCAGATGATTAATATATAAATTCCTCAGGTCCAGCAATCTATTTGAGAATTTTATGAGTTCCAGAAGTATACGTTTGATCCAGATTACTACAGACTGTTCTGTTTTTGACAGATTCTGTTTTTCGTGTGTTGTTTGCTTATTTTGATGAATCTATGGCTAGTAAAATAGTTTATAAACCATAGAGAAGTTGAAATACAGTAGGTTTAACACCAATATAAATAAAGAATGAGTTCATTACAGTACCTTGAAGTGGTCTTTTATTTTCTTATACTAACGGAGCTCACGAGTTTTCTACTTTAAGTTTTGTGTTGTGAAGTTTTCAAGTTTTGGGTAAGGATTCGATGGACTATGGAATAAGGAGTGGAAAGAGCCTAAGATTTGGGATTCCCAAGGCACCCCAAGGTAATATTCAAGGATATCCAAGAGCCTAAGCTTGGGGATGCCCCGGAAGGCATCCCCTCTTTCGTCTTCGTTCATCGATAACTTTACTTGGAGCTATATTTTTATTCACCACATGATATGTGTTTTGCTTGGAGCGTCAATTTATTTTGTTAGAATTTGCTTGCTGATATTTAGAACAATGTTTTTCATCTTTTATTTCAATAAAAATGGCATTGATAGCCTTTACTATGCCTATTTTAGAAGTCCATGTGTTGCTGTTTGAAAACAGAAATTTACCGCTGTTGCAATAATTCCCTAGAAAAGTCAGAATGTGATAAAATGTTGAAACATTTTACATATTAAGCTCTGATAAATTTACTACAGTGGTAAGTTTCTTTCATAATTTTTGGATCTAGGGATGTATGGATGTTGCAACATTCTTTACAGACTATCCTGTTTAGGCAGATTGCTGTTATGTTTGCATTGTTTGCATACGTTTGCTTCTTTAATGATTCTATTTGAGGATAGGACTATTAAATATGCAGAGGCATTTAGTATGAAATGTTGAATAATAATTTTAGTGATTTTCTACAGTAGAGTATGATAAGGTTTTTGCTATGGTTTATACTAACTTATCTCACGAGTCCTTGTTCAGTTTTGTGTGGATGAAGCTTTTGATATTTAGGGAGACCGTGATATGAGAGGAATTAAGGAGACACAAAATCTCAAGCTTGGGGATTCACAAGGAATCCCAAGATAATATTTCAAGAAGTCTCAAGCATCTAAGCTTGGGGACGCCCCAGTTGGCATCCCATCTTTCTTCTTCAACAACTATCGGTTAGTATCGGTTGATCCTACGTTTTTGCTTATTCACATGATGTTTGCCATTATTAGAATGTCATTTTATTTTGATTTGCTTGCTGTTTGAATAGAATACCAAGATCTGGAATTATTAAATGTTAGAGAGTCTTCACATAGTTGCATAATTATTCGACTACTCATTGATCCTCACTTATATCTTTCGGAGTAGTTTGTCGTTTGCTCTAGTGCTTCATTTATATCTTTTAGAGCATGGTGGTAGTTTTATTTTGAAGAAATAGATGAACTCTCGTGCTTCACTTAGATTATTTTGAGAGTCTTAAATAGCATGGTAATTTGCTTAAAATCCTAATATGCTTGGTATTCAAAGAATAGTTAAAAAAATTCTTATGAGTGTTTTGAATACTAAGAGAAGTTTGATGCTTGATGATTGTTTTGAGATATGGAGGTAATAATATCAAAGTCGTTCTAGTTGAGTAGTTGTGAATTTGAGAAATACTTGTGTTGAAGTTTGCAAGTCCTGTAGCATGCACGTATGGTAAACGTTATGTAACAAATTTGAAACATGAGGTGTTATTTGATTGTCCTCCTTATGAGTGGCGGTCGGGGAGGAGCGATGGTCTTTTCCTACCAATCTATCCCCCTAGGAGCATGCGCGTAATGCTTTGGTTTTTGATGGCTTGTAGATTTTTTCAATAAGTATATGAGTTTTTTATGACTAATGTTGAGGCCATGGATTATACGCACTCTCACCCTTCCATCATTGCTAGCCTCTACGGTACCGTACATTGCCCTTTATCACATCGAGAGTTGGTGCAAACTTCGCCGGTGCATCCAAACCCCGTGATATGATACGCTCTTTCACACATAAACCTCCTTATATCTTCCTCAAAACAGCCACCATACCTACCTATTATGGCATTTCCATAGCCATTTCGAGATATATCGCCATGCAACTTTCCACCGTTCCATTATTATGACACGCTCCACCATTGTCATATTGCTTGCATGATCATGTAGTTGACATTGTATTTGTGGCAAAGCCACCATTCATAAAACTTTCATACTTGTCACTCATGAGTCATTGCACATCCCGGTACACCGCCGGAGGCATTCATATGGAGTCATATTTTGTTCTAAGTATCGAGTTGTAATTCTTGAGTTGTAAGAAAAATAAAAGTGTGATGATCAACATTATTAGAGCATTGTTCCAGTGAGGAAAGGATGATGGGGACTATGATTCCCGAACAAGTCGGGATGAGACTCTGGACAAAAAATAAATAAAAGAGGCCAAAGAAGCCCAAAAAAAAGAGAAAGGCCAAATAAAAAAAGGCCCAAAAAGAGAAAATAAATAAAAAGGGGCAATGCTACTATCCTTTTTTCCACACTTGTGCTTCAAAGTAGCACCATGTTCTTCATATAGAGAGTCTCTTGAGTTATCATTTTCATATACTAATGGGAATTTTCATGATAGAACTTGGCTTGTATATTCCAACAATGGGCCTCCTCAAGTGCCCTAGGTCTTCGTGAGCAAGCAAGTTGGATGCACACCCACTTAGTTTCTTTTGTTGAGTTTTCATACATTTATAGCTCTAGTGCATCCGTTGCATGGCAATCCCTACTTCTTGCATTAACATCAATCGGTGGGCATCTCCATAGCCCATTGATTAGCCTCGTTGATGTGAGACCTTCTCCTTTTTGTCTTCTCCACATAACCCCCTCATTATTCTATTCCACCCATAGTGTTATACCCATGGCAAGCGCTCATATATTGTGTGAAAGTTTATAGGTTTGAGATTACTAAAGTATGAAACAATTGCTTGGCTTGTCATCGGGGTTGTGCATGATGAGATCATTCTTGTGTGAAGAAAATGAAACATGACTAAACTATATGATTTTGTAGGGATGAACTTTCTTTGGCCATGTTATTTTGAGAAGACATAATTGCTTAGTTAGTATGCTTGAAGTATTATCATTTTTATGTCAATATGAACTTTTGTATTGAATCTTTCAGATCTGAATATTCATACCACAATTAAGAAGAATTACATTGAAATTATGCCAAGTAGCACTTCACATCAAAAATTCTGTTTTTATCATTTACCTACTCGAGGACGAGCAGGAATTAAGCTTGGGGATGCTGATACGTCTCCAATGTATCTATATTTTTTGATTGCTCCATGCTATATTATCTACTATTTTGAACGTTTATGGGCTTTATTATACACCTTTATATCATTTTTGGGACTAACCTATTAACCCAGAGCCCAGTGCCAGTTTCTATTTTTGCCCGGTTTTAGGGTTTTCAAGAAAAGGAAAATCAAACGGAGTCCAATTGACCTGAAACTTCACGGAACTCATTTTTGGAAGGAAAGATGTCGGGGGTTTGGTGCGACATATGCCAACGGATGGCTTATCATGGTGGGGGCTAGTAGAACGTCGCCGGTGCCTGGAAACGGGATGAGGCGTAGACATGCACGCCGGCGAATCTTACCCAGTTTCAGGGCTCTCCGGGGAGATAATACCCCTACTGCTGCTCTGCTGGGTCTCCGCATGATCACTATGGCCAAGTGTTTACACGGGTGCTCCTTGAGCTGTTTCTGGTGGTAGAAGAGGGCAAGGCTAGCTCTCTCCTTCTATCTGGTATGGTCTAGAACTACTGGGATCCAACCCCTTGCATGGGTGCCCTGGGGGGTTTATATAGGCTTACCCCCTAGGGGTACAATGGTAATTTGACTAGGCATGGGCCCAGCCGTCAGTGCCTCCGACCTCCGACTTCTCCGCCGACTGCTGGGGCCCGCCGACTGCTGGGGCCCGCCGACTGGTGGGCCCCGCCGACTGGTCTGGTATGGAGCCGACAGGCCTCGTCCGCCGCGGGCGGGTCTTGCCGGCCGCTGATTACTATAGTCGTGCTTTTGATGACGCAGGCTTGGTTATGGGGTCGTGGCAACAGCCCCGCCACCTGGCGGGCGATCACTGTGGCCACTCCCCATCTCATCTTGATTAATGGAGCGTGGGCCCCGGGGGAGGGCTCGGCCGACTCCCCCAGGCCGACTCCCGACGGGTCCGACTAGCGGTTCTCCCGCCATCTCCCGGGGTCTCGCTGACTGGTGGGCCCCGCTGCCTCCAGGCCGTACAGACAAGCCGTCGTGGGCGCATGACTTGGTACTGTGGTGCTGATGTCAGGGCCGGCCGGGCAACAGTGCCACGCCACACGGAGATCTTCCCGGGTACGGCGTGCTGTGGCCATGCCTGCCCTTGGTAAGGGGCGGGGAGTGGGCTTCACTGTAGCCACGCCTTTGCCCCGTCCCCTTTGATGAGGTCATGGGTGTGCTGGAGTCGTTGGCCGACTCCCCAAAGCCGGCTTCTCTGGAAGTTGTCCTTGGAACTCGGCCGTGAGCGGGCAGTCGGCCGCCCTGCCGTCGACTCCTCAGGAGACGGCTCTTCGCCCTGGGGTCTTGAGGGGCGCAGGCTGCCCCGATGTCTTGAAAGGTCATAGGACTCGGGTTGGCCTAGCCGTGGCCTATTACTCCGACAGTAGTCCCCGAAGCTGGTGAGGCGCCACGAACGATCGGTCGAGAAGCCTCAGCAGTTTCTCTTTCCGGGTGCTCAACACATGGTCTTGATTGACTTCTGTCGGGCCGTCTGGAAGGAGTCGGACTTGCTCAACTCGGACTTCACTCAATTTCGACTTGCTCGGTATTTCGAACGTCGCGGCGGGATTTTAAGTGGCGTGCTAGCTAAGCCTCTAGGCCGCCACCCGTTCTTGGCCTGCACGCGAGGGCACGTGGCTAGGCCGTCCTGCCAGCCCACCCGAGCGACGGGACAGGCCCACAGGCGGGGCCCGCCACTATCGCGCCTCGGCGCCCGAGCGGATCCGCTGCGGCCCCGGTGGACGGTTGGGATTCCCGTGGAGTTACTGCGCGCAGTAACTTTACGTGGACCGTGGGGGTCGTGGGGTTGTGGGCGCAGTAAATCCCCAGGTCCGCCCCCTCGGCTTCTTAGCCCACAGGGCTATAAGTAGGGGGAAGAGGGGGGCACGCGCGCCCCTCCTTCCCACTACTCCTTGTTCTCTTTCTCCTTGACGCTCCTCGCACTCCTCCTTCCTCTTCTCCTCTTCGCTCCGCCGCACGCCCAAGCTCCGGCGAACGCTGCAGCGACAGATGAGTTCTTCCTCCGCTGCTGCGCCTCCCCCAGTGCGTTCCGGCACCTGGGACGGTTCCGAGGTTCATGAAGACCACATTGAGTTCCTCCGCCGGACCCGTCGGCTTCCCGGCGAGGATCGCATGCAGGTGCGTCTTGCGCCGGAGGGGGAGATTTCCCTCGCCCCGCAGGAGGGCGAGCGGGTCATCTTCCGCTCGCACTGCCTGCGCGGGCTGGGGCTGCCGGCGAGCAGCTTTTTCCGGTCTTTCTTGGAGTTCTACGGCCTCCAGCCGCACCACCTCACCCCCAACACAGTGGTGCTGCTGTCCGCCTTCGTGGCCTTGTGCGAAGGCTTCCTCAGAGTCCTCCCCACCCTCGAGCTCTGGGGGGAGTTCTTCTTCTCCAAGCTCGGCACCCAGGCCGCGGGCGTGCCGGCTCAGTGCGGCGCCTTCATCGCTGTGCGAAGGTCAGGAGCCGACAACCCCTTCCCCTCCATCTCGCTGATAAAGTCGGTGAAGATGTGGCAGAGATCCTACTTCTACGTCAGGAACGTCGCCACGAGGGGCGACTGGGTCAACCTGCCGGCTTTCGAAGCCGGCCCGCCAGCTGGGAGACTGCCCAACTGGTCGTACCGGGCCAGGTCGCTGACGCCTGCGGGAGCCGGCGCCATCACGCGACTCCGAGTGCTGACGCAGTCGGAGGGTCTGACTGGTCCGGACCTGCTGGCTGCCTTCATCTCGCGCCGAGTTCTCCCACTCCAAGGCCGCCCTCACATGATAAGCCAGATGAGCGGGCGCCGCGACCCGAGTCGGATGTGCACCAAGGACATGCCTCACGAAGAGGTGGCCCTCATGGTGAACTACCTCTCGGACAGCAGGCTCCCGGAGGACTGGCGATTCGGCAAGGAGCCATACTCCCACGCCAACCCCCCGCCCGTGGTGAGTCGCCTATCTTTTCTTTCTTTAGATTGTCTTCTTCTTGCCGAGTTTTGTTTTGACCAGTCGGCTTTGGTTAGAATCCCCTTCTTCACCCACCAGCCGGCACCTCAGGGCCGGCCCGTGAGTTCGTCGCCGACCGGGCGGAGAGCAATGTCGACGACCCCGATCTGGGGGCGGCGGCTCTAGAAAACGACGCCGAGGGAGGAGGAGGGACAGCAGGCGACTTCAGGCCTTCGGCTACCTTCGCCGACTGGCCTGAAGACAGTGCCGAGGGAGAAGTCGCCCCTCGCCATCGGCCAGGAGCCAGCCAGCCTGGCGCGGGCTCTTTTGCCGCGCCGGGCGCTCCAGGCGGTGGGAAGAAGCGCAGGGCGGTGCCGACCTTGTTCGGCAGTCGGCCGAAGAAGCCCAAGGGCTCGACTGCGGCGACCCGGCGGGACGAGGCAACCGCGAAGGCCATCCGCTTCCGTAAGGAAGTGAAGAAGCCGGCGTTGGTCTCCGCGTAAGTATTTTGTCTTCAAAGTTTTATTCTTTCTTCGTGATTTTTTTGAGTCTCTGCTTGCCCCTCTTTCTTCAGGGCTCCCCTCTCTCTTGAGCGGGTCGCCGCCGCCTCCGTCATGGGGTCAGCGGAGACGTCCGCCACCACTCGGCGGATTGACCCCGCTGCTGACCTCCGGGAGGCGACGGAGCGGAATGCGCAGGAGAGGCGCAACGAAGAAGAGGCCCTCCGCCTGGAGAAGGCGGAGGCCGACAAGGCGGAGGAGTGCAGCAAGCTCACCATAGAGCGCGATCTGAGCGAAGCCAATTTTGCCCTGCGCGCCAAAGGGGAGGAGTGCAGCAAGCTCACCATAGAGCGCGATCTGCTGGCCACTCAGTTGGCAGAGCAGAAGGAGCTGCTTGTGAAGTCACAGAGGGAGGCGGAGGAGACGGAAACCACCCTCTTGGCCGAGTTCGCAGCGAGCGCTCCTCCTGGTCTGACAAGGAGGTGCTGCCGTCCTCCGGCTTCCACGAGATTGAAGACATCGTTGATGGTGAGTCTCTTTATTTTCTTTCTTCGAGTTGCCGACTTAGATCGTGCCGACTCCTGGTTTTTGACTTACTTCTTCATTTCTTTGTGTCTATGCAGACTTCTTCCCTAAGCAGTCGCAGGCCGCCATCCAAGCCATCGAGGCTGACCGTGAAGGTCGGAGGGCGGAGGGTGCAGAGATCGCCGCCGATGCCCCCCAAACTCTTGACGAGCACATCCTGAGCATCGAGGCTTGCCTCCGGCCGGCTCCAGCACGTTGGTGCCCAGGTGATTGCCGCCCTTTGACCAGATATGCAGGCTCCGCGCACCCCCAGCCTGACGGCCAACTGGCTGCAGGTCGCGGCTGGTCGTCTTGAGGCCTGGAAGGGCTCTTCGGCCCGGGCTGGAGCACGCCGGGCCTTGGAGTTCGTCAAGGCATGGTACCTGGGGCTGGATCTAGACCGGTTGGCCACGCTTCGGTCGGAGGCCCAGCCGGAGCTGGCGGCTACGGAAGACGCCCTCGTCAAACATGCTGCGGCGATTGCCGAGTACACCGACACCAGCATCTTCGTCCCGGAGCGGTCTGAAGACGGCGAGGAGGTACCGCCGGAGTGGTTTGGGATGAACCCAAACTACGGCGAAGACTCGGCGGAGGTGATTGGCTCCAGTGTTGAGGAGGAGGATGAGGCGGAGGATGGGGGCGAGGCGGAGGCACCAGAAGACGGAGCAGACGGCCAGCCTTAGCCCGACCACGCCTCCAGCAACGAGCCGTGTGCAACCGAGTCGATTGCCACCGGAGGTGATCAGGCTGAGACCAGCCAGCCGGCTGCCCCGACGTCTGACGCTGGCGCCTCCTCCGACCCTCTGAATTCGTCTGCTGCCTCCTAAGCTGCCGCTGTATCTTTTATTTTATCTGCTTCAGTAGTCTTTGAAGAACTTGTTAATTCGCACAATTCCACCTGCGGGGTGTATTTTGAACCTCTACTCGACAATTCAGCCAAGGGCCTATGTTATGTAAATATACATATCTATCTTTTCTTGCTCATTGTTCTTTTGGCTTTTTCCTTTACCGCTTTCTCTTAGTTGCCTGCCTTGCCAATCGGATAGCCGCTCTGCGGACTGTTGCTGGATCAAGTGCTAGGCTACTTTGGGAAAGCAAGTACTTAGCCGATTTCAAGATTGTTTGAGCAAGTTGGATAGAAGACGACAATCCAACTGTCCGAGAGTCGGTTTGCGAGAAAGGCTGGAAGCCGTCTTGAGCTATGTTTTACGCTTTGAGTCCTTAGCCATTTTTCATGCGAACACCCATTCTACCTTACCTCTGCCCACCGTACAGGCGCTTTGCGAGCTGCGGCTTCTGACAGAAGACGGTTTAGGTGTTACACACTACTTGTCCGGCTGCAGGAAGCATTTCATAGTGCAAGGCGGCAAGTCCCCGGGCCGACTTGTCGAGCCCGGTGCCAAGCGGCATGACAAAGAGTAACATACTTGTAGGCATAATTTTTATCATACAGACAAAAGAGGGCAGTCCTCGAGCTCGTCTCGGGGGGCCCGAAGTCTTGGTACTTCAATACAAAAGGTAGCGTGGTACATACTACATCAACTGTAAAATCTTCGGAGGAGATTTGCATTCCATGGCCGCTCTGTCTCCTTGCCGGAGTCGTCCCTCTTGCGTGCTCGGGGCTTCTGAGCGTCGATCAGGTAGTAGGAATCGTTGCCCAGTACTTTGTGATGATGAAAAGGCCTTCCCAAGGCGCCGACAGCTTGTGATGGCCGGTTGTTCGCTGGATCAGCAGGAGCACAAGGTCGCCTTCTTGGAAAGATCTTGGCCTAACCTTCCTGTTGTGGTATCGGTGCAGGCTCTGCTGGTAGATGCTGGACCGGCTGAGTGCCAACAGCCGGCCCTCTTCCAGTAGATCGACGCCGTCTTGTCGTGCTTCTTCTGCTTCCTCCTCGGTGTACATGGTGACTCATGGGGAGTCAAACTCTATGTCCATTGGGATGACGGCTTCGGCACCATAGACGAGGAAGAAGGGCGTGAAGCCGGTTGACTTGTTTGGAGTCGTGCGCAGACTCCAGAGGACGGCTGGCAGCTCGTCGAGCCAGCAGCCAGCCGAGCGCTCTAGAGGCTCGATCAACCGAGGCTTGATGCCGGACAGGATGAGGCCGTTTGCTCGCTCCACTTGGCCGTTTGACTGCGGATGGGCGACAGACGCTAGTCCCAGTCGGATGCCCTGTGTTGCGCAGAAACGGGCCAAGGCGCCTTTGGCAAAATTTGTGCCGTTGTCGGTGATGATGCTGTGTGGTATGCCGTACCGAATTGTGATATCGGTGATGAAGGTCACGACAGTCGGACCGTTCAGTTTCTTAATTGGCTTCGCTTCCACCCACTGGGTGAACTTGTCCACTGCGACAAGTAGGTGAGTTAAACCACCTCGTGCTGTCTTGAATGGTCCCACCATGTCTAGACCCCAAACTGCGAAAGGCCAGACAATGGGGATGGTCTTGAGCGCAGAAGCCGACTGGTGCGGCTTGGAGCTGAACTTCTGGCACCCTTTGGATTTTTGGACCAACTCCTTGGCCTCTTCCAAGGCAGTCGTCCAGAAGAAACCGTGCCGAAAGGCTTTGGCGACGAGTGCTCTTGAAGCCGCATGGTGGCCGCATTCGCCTTGATGGATGTCTTTGAGAATCGCCTGGCCTTTCTCTGGCTCTACGCAGCGCTGGTAGACACCAGTGACGCTGCGCCTGACCAGCTCTCTGTTGACTATGGTATAGGCTGCCGCCCGGTGTTGTACTTGTCGAGCTGAGGTCTCATCAGTTGGTAGCTCTTTGTTCACCAGGAATTTGAGGATGGGCTGGGCCCATGATGGTGCTGCTATTTCTTCGACTACTAGAACTGCGACTTGGACGAGGGCAACTGGGCTGGGAGGCGGCGGGTTGGAGTCAACAGCCGCTTGCTGGGTTGATGAAGTCCCCAGGCCGACTAGCGCGGTCCTTGGGCCGAGTTCTGGAATCTTCGAGTCCGCCACCGCAGTCCCCGGGCCGGGCTCGACTGTGGCGGCTTTGGAGTCATCCGCCAAAGTCCCCGTTCCGCCTGCCGGAGCTCTGGAGTCGGATCCACCATCTTCGGGAGGAGCCGGCACAAAAATGGAGTCTGATTCTGGTGAAGGCTTGACAGACGGCTTGAGGAGGCGTTGAAGGGCGACGCCAGATGGTATTGCTTGGCGGGTAGAGCCGATTCGTGCCAAGGCGTCTGCTTGGTCGTTGTCGTTTCTTGGCACATGGAGGAACTCGCACCCTTCGAAATACCCGCTGAGTTGCTGCACGAGGAAACGGTAGCTCGCCATGTTTGCGTCTTTCGCGTCCCAGTCGCTAGATGACTGCTGGACCACTAAGTCCGAGTCGCCATAACACAAGATCCGGCGGATGCCAAGTTCTTTGGCAAGACGGAGCCCATGAATGAGCGCCTCGTACTCGGCAACATTGTTGGAGGCGGCAAAATGGATTTGCAGTGCATACTTGAGCTTGTCGCCTTTGGGAGAGGTGAGGACGACGCCGGCTCCCAAGCCGGTGCGCATCTTGGAGCCGTCGAAGTGCATCCGCCAATGGGTGGAGTCAGGCGCTGGAGGCAGGTACTGGGTCTCGGCCCAGTCAACGAGGAAGTCAGCCAGTGCTTGTGATTTGATAGCGGTGCGGGGCTGGTAGTAGATGGTGTAAGGAGCCAGCTCTATGGCCCACTTGGCCACTCGACCAGAAGCATCTCGGCTACCGATGATCTCGGCAAGTGGAGCCGTGCAGACCACTGTGATTGGATGCTCTTGAAAGTAAGGCTTCAATTTCTTGGCAGCAAAGTGTACGCCATAGCACATCTTCTGGTAGTGGGGGTAGTTCTGCTTGGAGGTCGACAGTACCTCGCTCAGGTAATATACTGGTCTCTGGACAGGCAGCGCCTTGCCTTTCTCCTTGTGCTCCACTACCATGATTGTGCTGACTACTCGGCTGGTGGCGGCGATGTACAGGAGCATAGGTTCCTTGGGAGTCGGAGCCGCCAGGACGGGTGAAGTAGTCAGCATCTTCTTCAACTGGTGAAAAGCTTCGTCCGCCTTATGGTTCCACTCGAAAAAAGTGGTCTTCTTCATGAGTTGGTATAAGGGGAGAGCTTTCTCGCCTAGCCGACTAATGAATTGACTGATGGATGCTAAGCAGCCGGTGAACTTTTGCACATCCAGCAGTCGGCTGGGTACCTCCATTCTCTCGATGGCCTTGATTTTTACTGGGTTGCATTCTATGCCGCGTTCAGAGACCAGGAAACCCAGCAGCTGGCCGGCTGGTACTCCGAAGACACACTTCTCGGGGTTGAGCTTGATCTGGAACCAGCGCAGGTTCTCAAAGGTCTCCTTGAGGTCTTCCAGTAGTGTTCCACGCTTTTCCGTCTTCACCACCACGTCGTCCACATAAATGTGGGCGTTCTGGCCGAGCTGCTTGAGGAGACACTTCTGCATGCAACGCTGAAAGGTGGCGCCGGCATTCCTCAAGCCGAACGTCATGGTGAGGTAGCAGAATGCTCCAAACGGTGTGATGAAGGCGGTCTTCAATCTGTCAGCCGGGTTCAGCTTGATCTGGTGATATCTTGAGTATGCACCCAAGAAACTCAACAACTCGCATCCGGCTGTGGAGTCTATCACCTGGTCAATTCTTGGTAGAGCAAATGGGTCCTTGGGGCAGGCCTTGTTGAGGCTCGTGTAGTCAATACACATTCGCCATTGCTTGTTCTTCTTTAGCACCAGGACCGGATTTGCTAGCCACTCCGGAAAGAAAACTTCCATAATGAAGCAGGCAGCTAGGAGTCGGGCTATCTTTTCTCCGACAACTCTTCTCTTTTCTTCTGATAAGTGGCGCAGGGGCTGCCTGACCGGCTTTGCATCAGATCGGACATGTAATTTGTGCTCGGCGAAATCCGTCGGTACACCTGGCATGTCTTTGGGAGACCATGCAAAGATGTCCCGATTCTCACGGAGGAAATCGATGAGCTCGCCTTCCTATTTTCTGTCGAGGTTTGCACCTACGACGGCGTACCTCTCTGGGTGCTCCGGATCCAAGGGTATCTTCTTTGTCTCTTTGGACGGCTTGAACGAACCTTCGGCTTCCGACTCCTTTGGGTCGGGTGATATCTCCGTCTGCTTGCCGGCCATCACCACAACTCGTTCAAGGAGTCGCTTCTCGGCTGCGATCACTAGGGACTCAGCCAGCCGACTGCTCTCGGCCGCTCAAGCGGACGACTTCCGGTAGTCGCCGACCACAGTCAGAATTCCCCTAGAACCGGGCATCTTCATCTTGAGGTAGGCGTAGTGGAGGACCACCATGAACTTGGCCAAGGCGGGTCGGCCAAGTAGCGCATGGTATGGGCTCTCAAGGTCCACCACCTCAAACCAAACAGACTCTCTTCGGAAGTGATCTTTGTCCCCAAAGAGGACGTCAATCAGGATCTTGCCGATTAGTGAGCAGGAAAGCCCAGGAACAATGCCGTGGAACACAGTCCGGCTGTTTTGAAGCTGTCTTTGCTTGATTCCTAACTTCTCCATGGTGTCCTTGTACATGATATTGATGCTGCTGCCCCCGTCTATCAGAACTCGCGAGAAACGCGTGGCCCATTTGTCCGTGGCAAAGGTGGCGTCCAGGACCAAGGCGTAGGAGCCCGGACTCGGCATCACTGCTGGGTGGTCAGCCCTGCTCCAGCTGATGGGCTTCTCGGACCAGTGCATGAACTCTGGCGTCTCTGAGGCTACTGCGTTCACCTCCTGCTGCATCGATCATCAGCCACACTGGTGAACACCACATAGGCTCCATGCTCTTCAGGGTATTCGTCTTGTACTGCGCCAACTAGCCTGACTGCCGGCTGCTGGGGCAGAGGCGGAGGCGGCTGCCCAGCAGGCGGGGGTGGCAGGAGGCCGTCTTCCTTGGCGATCCTGGTGAGCCAGTGGCACTTCCGGGTGGTGTGATTCGACGGCTTCGCGCCACTGTGTAACTTGCAAGGTCCATCCAAGGTCTGCTCATAGGAGAAGGCCGGCAACCAGTTCGGCTTGCCGCCTTTCTGTCGCTTGGGCGGAGGCTACTCTTCTGGCTGTTGGGCTTCAACGGTCGCGACCTGCCGGCTGCCGGAAGCCGGCTGCGGGGCCTTGCGCTTGTTGTCGCCGGCCGGCGTCTGCCGCCGGAGTTATTGGAGCCTGAGGAGCTACTTTGCCAGTCGTGCTGATTTGAATTTCCGCCTTCATGGAGGAGTCGGCTGTGGCGTACTTGTCCGCTATGATCAGCGGCTCGTCGAGGGTTTTTGGCTCGTCGCAGAGGAGCTTGTGCTTGAGGAGGGTGCCTTCTCGGCACCCGGCTGTGAAGTACTCGATGGCCTGCACCTCGTGCACGCCCTCGCAGGAGTTCCGGAGCTCAGCCCAACGCGTGAGGTAGTCGCGAGTCGACTCGTCAGGACCTTGCACGCACAAGGAGAGTTGGCGAGGCTTGGGAGGACGCTTGTACGTGCTGGTGAAGTTGCGGACGAATGCTTCAGTGAAGTCGACCCAGCTGTTGATGCTGCGGGGCTTTAGGTTGTTCAGCCATGTCCGGGCCGTGCCCTGGAGCATGAGTGAACGTACTTTACGGCGACACGCTTGTTGCCGTTTGCTATGCTGACAGCCGTGGAGTAGTCGACTAGCCAGTCTTCCGGCTTCACGGAGCCGGTATACTTGGGCGTGTCTCTTGGGAGCGTGAACCCTCTGGGAAAGGGCTCGTCCCGAATGCGGGGCCCGAAACAAGGCGGACCCAACTCATCTTCTTCTTCCAGCGCTAGGGACCGATGAAGTCGGTCGATCCGGTGGCGGACGTCATTCTCTCCAACTCCCTCTCGGCGGCCAAGGCGGTCACCGAGAGTCGGATGGTCAACAGGCGGCGGGGAGACTCGCCTCTCCTTGCAGGGAGGGGGAGGCGGACAGTCGTCTCGTCGTTCCACCGCTCTCGGGCGGCCATCTCGGTCACGCTCTACGGTAATGCGAGTCGGACTGTGGCTGACAGCCGGCTCCTTGTCCTTTCTTCCTCGGGTGCCGCCAGTTGGCGTCCGAGACGTCGCGCCTTGATCTCGGTGCGGGTCGTCGTTTGGCCGCTGCGGTGCCTCTGTGCGGCAGCCGGCCTCGTTCTGCGTGGCGGCCGCGTCGAGGAGCCGCTGGACTCGCTCCATCATGAGGCAGCGTTCTTCGCCCTCGAAATTGTCCAGCTCATCCGCCGTTGCCTGGGCGGCTCGGATGTTCTCCGCCGGTGTAGCGTACACGGGGCGGCTAGCCCCAAACAGGCTGGCGATGGCTACGCCGCGCTGCTGGACCGCGCCAAGGCGGCTGGGCCTTGCCGGGGCCGGCGAGCCGCCAACGGCGCGATCCATCTCCCGCTGGTAAGCTTCTGACAAGCGTCTCATGCTGGCCAGCTTCTTCGCGCCTTCAACGAGCTGAAGGCGGCGCGCTTCTAACGTCTCCGCGTCAGCATCTTCCGGAATGAGCGCAGTCAGGTCTTGCAGCGCTGCGCCGAGTGAGTCGGGCGCTCCTCCGCCAGGGAACTCGTCATGACTGATGACTAGCACCTCAGTGACGGTGCTTCCGCCGCTCTGTGTGGGGGGAGAGGTTTGTCGTAGACCACCACGTTGGTGAGGAACGCGTCGATCGACGCGGTGTCGGAGTCGACCAGCATCGGGTTGGTGGAGCCTACGGACTCCAAGTCTACAGCAGGCTCGCCGGAAACGTGGAGTTGATCGAGGAGGTCCGCGAGGAGGTTCTCGGGGCCGCCCGCGCCTGCGTCGGACGCAAGTTCGTCGGAGAGGCGGACCTCGCCGACAAGTTCGACCAAGGAGCTGGCTGCGCAGGCGATTCTCAATGCCATGCAGCGCGTCGATGCAGACTTCGCCTGGCGTGCCTGGCTGGCTGCGCTCGCGAGGGAGGAAAAGGGTTCCCATCCAAAACAGATCTCTGAACGGCGGTGCACCAGGCCACACGGTGGGCGCCAAATGTCGGGGGTTTGGTGCGACATATGCCAACGGATGGCTTATCATGATGGGGGCGAGTAGAACGTCGCCGGTGCCTGGAAACGGGATGAGGCGTAGACATGCACGCCAGCGAATCTTACCCAGCTTCGGGGCTCTCCGGGGAGATAATACCCCTACTTCTGCTCTGCGGGGTCTCCGCATGATCACTATGGCCAAGTGTTTACACGGGTGCTCCTTGAGCTGTTTCTGGTGGTAGAAGAGGGCAAGGCTAGCTCTCTCCTTCTATATGGTATGGTCTAGAACTACTGGGATCCAACCCCTTGCATGGGTGCCCTGGGGGGTTTATATAGGCTTATCCCCCAGGGGTACAATGGTAATTTGACTGGGCGCGGGCCCAGCCGTCAGTGCCTCCGACCTCCGACTTCTCCGCCGACTGCTGGGGACCACCGACTGGTGGGCCCCGCCGATTGGTCTGGTATGGAGCCGACAGGCCGCGTCCGCCGCGGGCGGGTCTTACCGGCCGCTGATTACTGTAGTCGTGCTTCTGATGACACAGGCATGGTCATGGGGTTGTGGCAACAGCCCCGCCGCCTGGCGGGCGATCACTGTGGCCACTCCCCATCTCATCTTGATTAATGGCTCGTGGGCCCCGGGGGAGGGCTCGGCCGACTCCCCCGGGCCGACTCCCGATGGGTCCGACTGGCGGTTCTCCCGCCGTCTCCTGAGGTCTCGCTGACTGGTGGGCCCCGCTGCCTCCAGGCCGTACAGACAAGCCGTCGTGGGCGCAGGACTTGGTACTGTGGTGCTGATGTCAGGGCCGCCCGGGCAACAGTGCCACGCCACACGGAGATCTTCCCAGGTACGGCGTGCTGTGGCCATGCCTGCCCTTGGTAAGGGGCGGGGAGTGGGCTTCACTGTAGCCACGCCTTTGCCCCGTCCCCTTTGATGAGGTCATGGGTTTGCTGGAGTCGCCGGCCGACTCCCCAAAGCCGGCTTCTCTGGAAGTCGTCCCTGGAACTCGGCCGTGAGCGGGCAGTCGGCCGCCCTGCCGTCGACTCCTCAGGAGACGGCTCTTCGCCCTGGGGTCTTGAGGGGCGCAGCCTGCCCCGATGTCTTGAAAGGTCATGGGACTCGGGTTGTCCTACCCGTGGCCCATTACTCCGACAAAATAAGCCCAGAAGACTTGGAGTGCACGTCGGGGGACCTACGAGGAGGCCACGAGGCAAGGGGCGCGCCCACCCCCCTGGGCGCGCCCTCCACCCTCGTGAGCCCCTCGTGCCCCCCTGACATACTTCTTCCGCCTATATATCTCCATATACCCTAAAAACATCAGAGGGCACAATAGATCAGGAGTTCCGCCGCCAGAAGCCTCTGTAGCCACCGAAAGCCAATCTAGACCCGTTCCGGCACCCTGCCGGAGGGGGCAATCCCTCTCCGGTGGCCATCTTCATCATCCCGGTGCTCTCCATGATGAGGAGGGAGTAGTTCTCCCTCGGGGATGAGGGTATGTACCAGTAGCTATGTGTTTGATCTCTCTCTCTCTCTCTCTCTCTCTCTCTCTCTCGTGTTCTTGATTTGGCACGATCTTGATGTATCACGAGCTTTGCTATTATAGTTGGATCTTATGTTTCTCCCCCCCCCCCTCTTCTCTCTTGTAATGAATTGAGTTTCCCCTTTGAAGTACTCTTATCGGATTGAGTCTTTAAAGATTTGAGAACACTTAATGTATGTCTTGCCATGCGTATCTGTGGTGACAATGGGATATCACGTGATTCACTTGATGTATGTTTTGGTGATCAACTTGCGGGTTCCGCCCATGAACTTATGCATAGGGGTTGGCACACGTTTTCGTCGTGATTCTCCGGTAGAACTTTGGGGCACTCTTTGAGGTCCTTTGTGTTGGTTGAATAGATGAATCTGAGATTGTGTGATGCATATCGTATAATCATACCCACGGATACTTGAGGTGACATTGGACTATCTAGGTGACATTAGGGTTTTGGTTGATTTGTATCTTAAGGTGTTATTCTAGTACGAACTCTAGGGCTGTTTGTGACACTTATAGGAATAGCCCAACGGATTGATTGGAAAGAATAACTTTGAGGTGGTTTCGTACCCTACCATAATCTCTTCGTTTGTTCTCCGCTATTAGTGACTTTGGAGTGACTCTTTGTTGCATGTTGAGGGATAGTTATGTGATCCAATTATGTTATTATTGTTGAGAGGACTTGCACTAGTGAAAGTATGAACCCTAGGCCCTGTTTCCTAGCATTGCAATACCGTTTACGCTCACTGTTCTCACTTGCTACCTTGCTGTTTTTATAATTTCAGATTACAAATACCTTTATCTACTATCCATATACCACTTGTATCACCATCTCTTCGCCGAACTAGTGCACCTATACAATTTACCATTGTATTGGGTGTGTTGGGAACACAAAAGACTCTTTGTTATTTGGTTGCAGGGTTGCTTGAGAGAGACCATCTTCATCCTACGCCTCCCACAGATTGATAAACCTTAAGTCATCCACTTGAGGGAAATTTGCTACTGTCCTACAAACCTCTGCACTTGGAGGCCCAACAACGTCTACAAGAAAAAGGTTGTGTAGTAGACATCAGTGCGCTATGAGGGCGGCCAAGCTTCATGATGCTGGGGTCTCTTCTGGTATGTCCATCAACATTTCTAATTCTTTATTGCACTTTTCTAATGAGGAGATTATAAATAATGCAAACCAATTAGGAGTTTCACTAGGGGGTATTGATAGTGAGATTTCCAATTCGGTGAATGATCTGTTAGATTTGGAGGCGGAACATGCCTTAGAGATGATTCGTAATCTCGCAACGGTTAAACCAATGAATGATGATGAGATTGATGCGTTAGGGGTTAGAGTGCTCGATAATCTATGTGTGGATCTAGCAACCTCTAATCATGAGTCCGAGGACGATGATATGCTCCTAGATAATGCCGTTGTTAGTACCGCTGAGCCCGGTTATGAGGACCGGGCGACAGAGCCTAGTAAACCAAAGCGCAAGTGGAAACGGAAGATTTATCCTGTTTCTGCAGTTCGTAGGAGTGCTAGGATTCGGACTACTAAAAAAATTCATGACAAATTATGAAAGGAATCTTTTGGAATAGCAGAGGTCTGAAAGACTTGGCTAAAAGAAGGTTTATTGCTGAGGCATCTCTGGAGCATCGTTTAGATTTTATTGCTCTATCGGAAACTGGTAGAGATAACTTTGCGCCCCAGTTTCTTTCCTCTCTTGCGGGCGGTGTTGATTTCGATTGGCATTGCCTCCCTCCGCGAGGAAGATCGGGTGGTATCTTGCTGGGTGTGAGATGCGATTCGCTTGAAGTCCGAAGTGTAGTGATGGGCGACTTCGCGGTAAAGTTTCGAGTCAGGTCTAAAGTTGATGGTTTCAACTGGGCTTTCGTGGCGGTTTATGGTGCCGCACAGCCCAAGCTTAAACCGGAGTTTCTGGTGGACCTTGTTCGAATCTGTGGGTCAGAGCAGCTTCCAATTTTAGTTGGGGGTGATTTTAACATCATTAGGAGGAGAGAGGAGAAGAATAATGATAACTTTGACGGTGGGTGGTCGTTTATGTTCAATACCATTATCGAAAGCTTGGATCTGAGGGAGATTGAGCTTTCTGGCAGAAAGTTTACCTGGGCTAATGCTATGCCAAACCCGACATACAAAAAACTCGATCGAGATCTCGCGAGCGTGGAGTGGGAACAGAAGTTTCCTCTTGTTACGGTGCAAGCTCTTTCGCGGGGAATATCCGATCACACACCCTTGTTCGTGGACTCAGGGGAGCCGAACCACGTGGGAAAAAAACACATTTTCATTCGAGATGGCCTGGTTCGAACGTGATGGGTTCTTGGACTTGATTGCCCGGGAATGGGCTAGGGGTGCAGGAGGTAGGACTGCGGTCAAGTGTTGGCAGAATAAGATTAGGAATTTGAGAAGTTTATTACGGGGTTGGGCTAAGCACCTCAGTGGGATGTATAAGATTGAAAAGGATAGGCTCCTTTCTCTTATACAGACCCTGGACATAAAGGCCGAATCCACGATTTTGCTGCCAGCTGAGCTTCAGGTTAAAACTGAGGCGGAGAAGAGGTTGAAAGAACTTCTCCGTGAAAAAGAATTGAAGTGGGCTTTGCAGGCTAAGGCCCGCAAAGTGGTCCAAGGGGACGCGAATACTCAATTCTTTCATTTGATTGCTAATGGTAAGCATAGAAAGAAGCAAATCTTTCAACTTGAACAAGATGAGGGCACTATTTTAGGACAAGATAACCTAAAAACCTATATTACCGAGTATTATAGGCAGTTATTTGGACCTCCGCAGGATAATTGTGTGTCCCTCGATGAGTCCAGGACTGAGGATATACCTCAACTATCGGTTGCCGATAATGCAATTCTGGTCGCCCCGTTCTCAGAGAAGGAGGTGTTTGATGCTATTGCACAGATGAAAAACAATAAGGCTCCCGGACCGGATGGATTCCCGGTCGAGTTCTATAAAAAGTGCTGGCATATTATTAAGGGGGATTTGTTACCTATGTTTCATGATCTGTTCTCTGGACAACTTCACTTATTTCACTTGAATTTTGGAACTATCACATTGCTTCCTAAGAAAACGGATGCTGTGAGAATTGAGCAGTTCAGGCCGATTTGCCTCCTCAATGTTAGTTTCAAAATTTTCACCAAGGTCGGGACTAATAGGCTCACACAGATTGCGCATTCTGTGGTGCAACAATCCCAAACTGCTTTCATGCTGGACAGAAACATCCTTGAAGGGGTGGTCATCCTTCATGAAACGCTCCATGAAATCCATTCCAAAAAATTAGATGGAGTAATTTTAAGGTGGATTTCGAGAAAGCGTACGATAAGGTCAAATGGCCATTCCTCCAACAGGCATTGCGTATGAAAGGTTTTGATGAAGCCTGGCGCCGATAGGTTGAATCATTTACGCAAAAAGGGAGTGTGGGAATTAAAGTGAATGACGATATAGGTCATTACTTCCAGACACATAAAGGCCTAAGACAAGGAGATCCGATGTCCCCTATCATGTTTAACATTGTGGTGGATATGTTAACAATTTTGATAGGAAGGGCTAAGGAGCATGGTCAAGTAGGTGGCTTGGTACCTCATCTCGTTGATGGAGGTGTATCCATCCTTCAGTACGCTGATGATACAATCATCTTTATGGAGCATGACTTGGCCAAGGCGAGAAATATGAAGCTGGTGTTATGCCTTTCTGAACAATTGACCGGGTTAAAGATTAACTTTCATAAGAGCGAGTTGTTCTGTTTTGGTAGAGCCAAAGAAGAACAGGAGGCTTATAGGCAATTGTTTGGGTGCGAGTTGGGGGATTTACCTTTCTCTTACCTAGGTATTCCAATCCACCATCGTAGGCTGACAAACAGAGAATGGAAGTGCATCGAGGACCGATTTGAGAAGAAACTGAGTTGCTGGAAGGGTAAGCTCATGTCATACGGAGGCAGATTAATTCTGATAAATTCGGTGCTCACGAGTATGCCTATGTTTCTCTTATCGTTCTTTGAGGTCCCAGTTGGTGTTAGGAAAAGATTGGACTTCTATCGATCGCGTTTCTTTTGGCAGGGTGATGAACTTAAAAGAAAATACCGGCTTGCTAATGGGATATCATCTGTAGACCGAAAGACCAAGGGGGTCTTGGTATTGAGAATCTTGAGGTTAAGAACAGATGCCTTCTTAGTAAGTGGCTGTGGAAGCTCTCATCTGAGACTGATGCCACGTGGGCACAAATCCTTCGCAGCAAGTACCTCCAGACAAAAACTTTGTCCCAGGTCACAGTCAGGCCGACTGACTCGCCTTTTTGGAAAGGACTGATGAAAGTCAAACAATCCTTGTTTAATAGAACAAAGTTTATTATTGGAAATGGCGCTAGTACGCGCTTCTGGGAGGATACTTGGCTCGGCGAGACACCCTTGGCCATTCAATATCCGTCTTTGTATCGTATTGTTCAACGACGTGAAGTGTTCGTTGCAACGGTATTTTAATCTATCCCCCTTAATATTCAGTTTAGACGGTCGCTAGCGGGCAATCGTTGGGAAGAATGGCTCTGTCTAGTTAGGAGACTGATGGAGGTTCAGCTTTCTCAACAACCCGATGAATTACGCTGGAAACTGACTAGGTCGGGAGTATTCACAATTAAACAATGTACATTGATGTTATTATTCGAACTCCATTCCTACCTCCAAGAATGTTTGGGATGTCAAAGTTCCTTTGAAAATAAAAGTATTTATGTGGTTTGTCCATAAACAAGTTATTTTAACCAAGGACAACTTGATAAAGCGTAATTGGACAGGACCTACTAGGTGTATTTTCTATGATCGGGATGAGACGATCAAACACCTCTTTCTTGATTGCCCGTTGGCCAAAGTCCTTTTGCGGACGGTCCAGATTGCTTTTAATATTACTCCACCGAATTCTGTCAACGCATTATTTGGGACATGGCTTAATAGGATTGAGCCTGACTTAGCGAGAAACATTCGGGTTGGAGTTTGCGCTTTGATGTGGACTATCTGGAATTGCAGAAATGATTTGGTTTTTAACAGAACATCACGTATTCATTTTTTGCAGGTTATTTCCCGAGCCACGCACTGATCCGTTCGTGGTCGCTACTCACTCCGATGGGGGCCAGGGAGCATTTGGTTACTGGATCTATCCGCTGAGAGATGGTAACTCGAGATATCTTCAACCGGTTTGGATGGCGGTCATGTAATAGGATAGGTAATTAGTGCACCTATCTATCTTTAGCCAGCCGGTTGTGGCGTCTTTTCTTGGCTAGTTTGTGTTTCCAGCCCTATTTGGCTCTGTGTGAGCTTGCTGTCCTTTTTTTTTCTTCTGTTGGAGACTTCGGAAATTTGTTGGAACCTTTTTATTTGGTTAATAAAATGGCTGTATGCATCACTCTGATGCAGAGGCCGAGGAGATCCCCTTTTCGAAGAAAGAAAAACGTGTGCGTCTGTCCTGGCAGAACATTTAATCCTGAGCGTTGATTGGTGTGACAGACCTTTGATGTAATATAGAACGTTGGATGTGATTTAGTGGGATTGATCAAACGTCTCTGGTACTTCTGTGTACACTTTTGGTGTGACTTTAGGAGGATTCATGTTTGCTTTTTTAATAGTAGTATAGTATAGTTGTATAAGTAAGTATAAGTATAAAAGTATAGATATAGATTATGATTTGATGTGACAGTTTTGTAATCTGCCACATGGTTACCACAAACATATTTCGAAATTAGTATGTTTGGTCCGGACTGAACACCGTTCAAAAGAGACCGAAGACCAGATAGTGAAGAACAGAGGGGACCGAAATAATTTCAGACCGGTTTTTCTTAAAAGATCGAAAGGCCGGACCGTGCAAACCGAAAAGACCGAACGCGGGGCTCATCACAACCCAAGAAAACGAAACACACCAACACTGGCAAATTCACCCAAGCCAGACAGACCGGCACCGGCGAGCTGCACCCTGCCGCCCTTGCGCCGCGCCAGCGCGAGAGCCACCACGACGGCCGCCACGGCGAGGGCGACCAGCAGCAGCGCCGCGAGCCCCCCGCCCAACCACATCCTCCTCCGCCGCGCGGCGCCCTGGAGCCGCCGGGCCTCTCGCAGCTCCCCCTCGGCCGCGCCGACGTCCTCCGCTGCCGCTGCAACATGCCGCTCCACGTCCTCCAAGAGCGGGCCCTGGGACTCGACCAGCGCGGCCATGTCGAGAAACAGCTGCTGCAGCTCCAGGAGCCCACCCTCCACCTTCTCAGCCTCGGAGGAGGACAGCATGGCCGCCCGCATCGCCTCGTCGGCGTCGTCGGCGCCGGCTCCGCCGCTTGCGACGAGCCGGTCCAGCTGGTCCTCGGTGGGGGCCTCGCCGGCCACGGCGAGGTAGCAGCGGGCCGCGTCGCCACGGCGCTCGGCGGAGACCTGACGCCGGAGGGTCTGGACCCCGGCAGTGAGGTCCTGGAGGCGGCCGCGGAGGCCCGCGGTGGCGTGCGCCGCGGGCGCCGGCGCGCGGCGGTCCATGGATGCAAGGCGGGCGCGGAGGCGGCGGGCGGAGCCTAGGAGGCGGACGAGCGCGGCCTGCGTGGCGGCGCGGGGCGCGCCGGGGCGGAGGAGGGACTTGGAAGCCTCGTGCGCGGACTGGAGCTGGGAAAGCTCGTTGCGCAGCGCGGCCATCTCGTTCTTGGCCGCCTCCGCCTCTGCCAAGAACGCCTGCAGCTTCTCGACGCCGGCGGTAGGCCCGCCGTCCTGCTGCCTCTTGGCCTGGGGCGCTGCTGCAGCGGCGCCGACGAAGGAGTCGGTCATCAGATCGTTCATCTTGGCTGAATCAGACCCGCCGACGAAGGAGATTGGTGATGGTGGCGGGGGTGTTGTCAAATGCCACTACTCCATGAGATCTCCTACTCCATTGCAAAAGCCAAGATGTGGCGATACCAGAACTTTCATCTTTTAATTAAGGCGACGGTGACAGGCAGATCGAGTAGGGGGCACGTCTGCCAACTTAACAACCAGCTCCAGCTGCATCATCGGCCATTTACTTTGAGAGAGACAGTACACTTCAGAAACAAAATTAGTCTGGCAATGCTTCAAGTTGCCTCTCCAGAGATGGATTCTGTCATCAGATCGTTCATATTGGTGGAAATTTAGAGATGTTGGTCAAATACCACTACACCATTTGTGGCAAAAAAAAAAAGAGAGGAAGATGTCATGGAGAGTTTACTTTTGACAGGGGCCAACAAATTAGTAGTACAACTATAATTCAGAAGCATAAATAGCTTAGTTGTCTCTCCAAACAACGGAATTTCGCATTCATATACTTCCATATCAAACCGTGGAGGCAAATTTCGTACCACCGCACCATGTAATCGTGATTTCCAATTTTTCAGATGGATTATTACACTCGACTGAAGTAAAAGCTTATCCTCCCTTGAAAAAACAAGAGAAGTGAAAGCTAGCTCTGGGATCTAAGCCAAGCAACGCACACTCGCCAAGATGGATCTGAGGTTTCTCGTCTCAGACGAGACGCATTCGCGATCGAACAAAGCAGAGACCACGGCGACACCTTTGAGATTGGGGAAGTCAAGTTCCATCACCGAACCTGCATTTGTCGCGTTGATGCCACCAATGGCGACCACGGGCAACTTTGAAGCCAAGCAAACAGCCTTCAGCCCTTCAAATCCCAAGGTGGGATTGTTCGCCTTCGTCGTGGTTGGGAAGACGCCGCCGCAGCCGAGGTAGTCCGCCCCGTCCCTCCAAGCCTGCTCGGCTTGTGCAGGGGTCTTGCATGAGACACCGATGATTTTACCCGGTCCAAGGAGCTCCCGAACCTCCCGTGCCGAAATGTCTGATTGACCAACATGGACACCATCAGCATTGCACGCTAGGGCAATGTCTACACGGTCGTTGATCAGCAGCGGCACTCCGCTCGACCTGCAAATCTCCATGCAAGCCTTGGCAGCCTCCAAGAACGGTCGTGATTCAATGTCCTTTTCTCTGAACATTACCAAACACCAAGTACATCAGTGAAATACAATAGTAGATATTCACAAGTACTCCTATTTTGCAATAAACAGACCTCAGTTGGACAATGGTGGCGCCTCCTTCAATTGCAGCTTTCACGGCATCTTCTATTGAATGGCCCCACCTTTTGTTCATCCTAGAGTCTGTCACTGCATACAGGAAGAGGCTGTCTGGATTGAACCTTTGCTGCGATCCAATATTGTATGGAGGACACTTGAGCCTGAAAAGGTGGTCAAAAGGGCCTTGAGGTCCATTTCCAATGACAAGGTCTTTACTGTGATGAAGAGCCGATTCAACAAAGTTCTTCGCCACCTGCAGAGTTCACATATACAGCAAAAGAAACAAACATTCAGAAACCACTAGAGGTTGATTTAGCTACATGATATGATAAAGCAGGCAAATACTAAGTTCTAAGAACAAATTAGGAATCATTTTTCTGACAATTATGATGATATTTGCATGATACATGTAGCAATTCTAAAAATAGGCCAAAACAGACATGCCAATGGATCAACACTTAACAGTCTACAGATGATATGCCTAGTTACTGATCAAGATGCTGGCAGCAACAAAAGTATGCTACAAACTCTGATCCATATTAATTGTCACTGGTTTAGTGCCAATTAATATGGAACAGAGGGAGTACAATAGATCATCTAATACAAGGCTAGTTATTCTAGTGATGCACTATTTTCCGAACTCACTATACGGGAGAACTTGTGGAGAGCAACTTGACTGTGTGAAGGTATATGTGGGTACAAAGTACTTTAACACAAACCTGAACAGCATTCAGCATACTTGAACCTTTTGCTAACTCAGCCGCAATAGATGAGGCTAAAGTGCAACCAGTTCCGTGTGTGTTGCGGGTCTTTATGCGATGCCCACGAAACTCGACGAATTCCTTGCCTAATGATGTAGGCCAGAGTTTATATCAGGCTGCTAAAAGAGCAGGAGCTAGATGTAATAATGTAGTATGAAAAGATAATCATAGAACACATACCATCATAGAATACGTCAATAGCTTCTGACGAATCTGGCATGTCCCCACCTTTCACAAGTACATATCTGCAAATTACACATCATTTACTTTATTGACTGAAAACTTAAAACTTCCATGGATCTAATTAGCAATAGTGTGTAGTGATTACATTTCTTAAATAACCATTGAAAGGTGAAATAGCTTTCAACTAGTACAGCACATGGCAACAGCTCACAAGGTTTCACATTCATCCAAAATGTGCTTAACCAGTTTGCTTCAACAGATATACTTAGAAGGTTATACCCAGGGATAAGACACTGGATGACTTTTACCCATGTAAGTTAACAACTGGATGCATATCAGTACAAGCACAGGATAGTGCAGGTGTAAGGTATGGCAATAGATAAGGTATGACCCGCTTCAAAACAAAGAAATAAAATAAGGTTACAAGAATACAAAATGCAAACCTTGGACCAAATTTGTAAATGGATTCTGCTGCATCACGCATATCGGCGATTGTGTGCAATGATACACCCCCAAGTAATTTTGATGCTTCTTTCACATTTGGGGTGACTATATCGGCCATGGCAAATAGTCCATCCCTGCTCAAAGCAATTGTAACAGTAGCTTAGTAAGCAATATGAAACTGAGAATGTTATGCCAACAACAATGCAACCAGAACTTATAAATGCACATAGTACAAAACAAGTATTAGCCGGTAGGCATCCATCAATTTGCATCCATATTAGTCAAGTACCTATAGTAAGTGAGAGTAGATGGATCTGAAAGACTATCTCCACTTGTAGACACCATAACTGGATCCACCACTAAAGCTGCCTTCAGATATGGAAGTCATATTAAGTAAATAAATGGGCTGCCACAGATATGTTTTAATCGAACTCTTGCAATGGATCCCCATACCTTTGACTGGAAACTTCTGGAGACTCTCACACAGAATTTTAATTATTCCAGCCGAAGGGAGCATTCCTGTTTTCACCTGATCAAATCAAGAAAAGGCAATGAACATGCTAATACGCCATAGATAAGCTAAAATGCAATCAATGCACACTAAGTTACTAAGTTGTGCATCACTTCAAGTTCCAGAACCAGAGAGTCATATGACGGCTTCTAATAATAGTGAAAAACTACTTAATGCACAGTCCGCAAGACTAACATAAATACTGTCAGCGGAAGTCAAGTACAACATCTTTTTTCCCCGAAAAGGAGGATATAGCCCTGGCCTCTGCATCAGATGATGCACACAGCCATATTATTAATTATTGAAACAATGCCAAGCTAAGCTAAGCACTGAGGCTGATCAAAGTGACAAACAAAAAAATAAAAGAAAAAAATCCGAGGTCATCCACATAGGACACACATCGGGGCAGCATCTCCAAATCCTACCACAAAACCTAGAGTTGAGGCCAATCAAATAAGTCGTACAACAAAACTTGCATGAATGCAACAGCACAAATTTCCAACCTGCCTTCTGAAGCTACACGATACTAACCAGTCAATGAACTGTCGGTGATAGACTAATCATGCCAAATGAGAATTGATTTAGACAGTCCAAAGTTCCAGTTTCTAGGGAAGTAAAAAATTAGCAAATGCAAACACAGATGCCCCGCTTAGTGATTCACAGCAAGTCAGCAACAGCGGTAGTAGGCGACAGCATCAACTCTGAGCAGCGCATAAACAGAGCACTAAACAGATCTTCCAATAGCTAGCACTATCCAAGATACCTAAACTGAATTATTTGAAGTTGGCATCACAACCGGAAGAGGAATAGATATGGCTCACCACGTCCACCGACATATCCGAAAGAACCGACTGGAGCTGCTCCCGGATTAATTCCTCCGGCACGAGATGGACGCCCTGCATCACCACCACCACCACCCAATTTACTTCCTTCTCCTGATCAGACTGACGCCGCCGGGGACAGCAAGTGAAAAAGGAACCTATGAGTGAAGAAATCGGGCAGCCTACGCACCTGGACGCCGGCGGTGTTCTGGGCCGTGACGGCAGTGATGACGGAGGAGCAGTATGCGCCCAGGGCGGCGCAGGCCTTAACGTCGGCCTGGATGCCGGCGCCGGCGCTGGAGTCGGAGCCCGCCACCGTGAGCACATGCGGCCACGGCATCTCGCGCGCCGCGGCGAGCCTCCACGGGCAGGTTCGTGGGGAAAGGTGCGGCCGCCGTGGGGATGAGAAGGGGGAGATAGAAGAGGGCGGGTGCAAGCGGAGGATTGGCGGCGGTGGTGCGCACGACATGCCGAAGTGCGCTGGAGGAGAGAAGATTTGCCAGGTCTTCCACCAGTCTTTTCTTTTTTCTTTTTTGAGAAGCAAACAGTCTCTTGTTGGCTTTGATTTGCACAATTTAGGAGGATGGGGCGGAGGGCAACTTCTGGTCTGTTGAATGAACCTTGACAACCGCGGGGCGAGGTTCAACAGAGCGAGAGCGAGAGCGAGAGCAAGAGCCTTCCCCTCCCCTTTTCGCCGCGCGTCACTCTGGCACCGATGTCCACCGCCCATCCGTCGCGTGTCACTCGGCCGTGACGGCCACCTTCTCCTCCTCCCCGGCTATGGCTAACCACTCGCGCTCGCCGTCGGTGACCCCACGTCATGCCGGCGACCGCCCAGTTGTCTCTGGCCTTAGTTTGTCGTCGTGTTCTGGATGTTCCGTTGCGCCGGGGCTGGCGGAAGGGCAGCCGGAGGTCTCCTCGGGGCTGCGGGCGGCGTTGGAGGGGCGGCAGCCCGAGGCGCCATGGGTCCAGCCACGTCCCTCCCGACAGATCTCGGTGGAGGCGTCGCCGCTTCTCTGGGCCTCAGAACCCACCAAGCCGCCCCTCTCAGGCGTCTCCGCGGCGGGAGGTGTCGCCGGAGATGGAGGGATTGTGCTTCCGCTGTTTCAAAGATGACCACTTTCGGAGGGACTGCACCAACCCCATCGGCTGTATTCGGTGCGGGCTGTCGAGGCATGGGTCCGGCGGTTGTACGCAGCCTCGTAACCCGGCGTCGCCCGAGGAGCTTCGTCGTCGTGTCGTCGCCAAGATCTCGGGCCGGGGTGCGGGGGGTGTATCGGTGAGTGGCTCGGCTGCGCAGCCGGGCAGAGCAAGTTCTGGGCAGAGCAGAGGAGCGCCTTTGCCTCTTCCTCCGTTGTCACCGCCGCACCATACCTTGGGGGGGGCAGGTCTGGCCTTCACTTCCGGCGACTAGGCTGGTCCTGCCGGTGGACACGACCTTCAATCCGGCGGAGGTCTGCATCGTGCGGCGCTCGCAGTCGCTCGATGAGCTGGAGAGGCACCTTCAGCTGTCCATGGTGATCTACGCTGCGGGGGCCAGGAGGGGCATCGCGCCGGAGTCCGTCCGCGAGGCACTTCGCGTCAAGGCCGTCATTCAGTCTCGGTGGTTTTCTGTGCACCGCTACAGACCGAAGGATTTCCTAATCGTGTCCGCGCGTCCGGAGGAGTGAAACAGGATGTCGGCGATGTCGTCGTTGGATCACAATGGAGTTAGGCTGGTTTTAAGTCTGTGGAATAGGCAAGCGCAAGCCGTGCACGCAGTGTTTCTCCACAAGGTGTTGCTGGAGATCGAGGGCATCCCTCCTCATGCTTGGGATCGCGAGGTGGTGGAGAGGCTGTTGGGATCTTCGTGTTTGGTGGATTATGTGGCGTCGGAGACATGCGCAAGGAACAATCTCTCTTCCTTCCAGCTTTCAGCTTGGACGGCGGATCCGGAGGCCATCCCGTCCCTTCGATGGCTCACTGTGCCTGAATCGGGGCTGCAGCAGTTTGAGCCGGCGGTGCTACAGTATAGAGTTCTCATTCATCTGGATGAGGTGACAGACTACACGGAGGTGGATGAACCTTTCTTCCTGGGCGGGTCCTTGGACAGCGGGCAGAGCGGTTTGCCGAACGAAGACATCATGGGCGGCGGTGGCGGTCCGGTCACTAGTCGGAGGCATTGGCAATTCGGTGTGAGAGACGTTAGAGGCGTGACTGGAAGCAGGTCGCAGGGAGACCGGAATGTTGGGAGCAGCAGCAGTGCCGGAAGGAGTGGGCTCGCCGGAGTTGGTGGTCGGAGCCAGGAAAACCAGGGATGGCGGCTACCGCCCATGGAAGCTCCACCGGTGGCCCCAGCGCGTCTAAGGAATCACGTCAGGGAAAGGATAACGTTCAGGACGTCTGCTTTTGACCGGCTGTCTGGACGCGTGGCGGTGCAGCCTGGCATTGTACCATTGGAGACAAGGGACGTGGGTCAGGATCAGGCAGTAGTTGGTGAGTTGGTCCAGAATCAGGTTGCTTTGCAGGATGCGAGGCCGACCAATCGACATGCAAGCATGGAAAGGCAGGCGGAAGAGGCGCAACACACGAGGAGGACTCTGGCATGCATTGTCACAATTCCTTCCCCGAGGCGGGGCAGCGAGATCGTTCTGGAAGGTGGAGGACAGATGTGTAACGTCCCAGATGTAACATTCCATAATTGTACCTCCAACTCTTGTCATTTCCGGCTATGTTATATGTTATATCCTCTTTGGTTGGGTTTTTGTCTTCGTTTTGCATTTTGTTCATGTCATGCATTCCATCTCATGTCATCATGTGCATCTCATTTGCATTCGTGTTCGTCTCATGCATCCGGTCTTTTTCCCCGTTGTCCGTTTCGGAATCCGACACTCACACATGCACCCGTTGCACCTCTCAGATCTCGTTTCGTGAGCGGGAGAAAAACATTCTCGAAATGGGCCGAGGTTTGTCGAGTGGCCTTGGTACACCACCAGTAGGCTCTGATACCAACTTGTAACACCCAGGATGCGGCTATATCTCTCACGTGTCGAGGCACGACTTAGAGGCATAACCACACATTTGGTATTGTTGCAAGAAGGGTCATCTTCACACAATCCCATGTACAAGAACAAGGAAGTAAATAGTTGGCTTACAATCACCAGGTCACACAATGATCAAATAATTCATACATCATTCGGAGTGTACACATGGTCCGACTACGTACGAATCCAAATGAAAAGAAGACAACCACCATTGCTAAATCCTGATCGTCCCAACTGGGCACCACTACTGATCATCCGGAAAGGAAACATAGTAACGGCCAAGGTCTTCGTCGAACTCCCACTTGAGCTCGGTTGCATCACCTGCATCGGTATCATCGGCACCTGCAACTGTTTTGGTAGTATTTGTGAGTCACGAGGACTCAGCAATCTCAAAACCTGCGAGATCAAGACTATTTAAGCTTATAGGTAGGATGTGGTTATGAGGTGGAGTTGTAGCAAGCACTAAGCAAATATGGTGGCTAACATACTGTTGGGGAACGTAGTAATTTCAAAAAAATTCCTACGCACACGCAAGATCATGGTGATGCATAGCAACGAGAGGGGAGAGTGTGATCTACGTACCCTTGTAGATCAACAACGGAAGCGTTAACTTGGTTGATGTAGTCGTACGTCTTCACGGCCCGATCGATCTGTTGGAAATATGCCCTAGAGGCAATAATAAATTAGTTATTATTATATTTCCTTGTTCATGATAATCGTTTATTATCCATGCTAGAATTGTATTGATAGGAAACTCAGATACATGTGTGGATACATAGACAACACAATGTCCCTAGTAAGCCTCTAGTTGACTAGCTCGTTGATCAATAGATGGTTACGGTTTCCTGACCATGGACATTGGATGTCGTTGATAACGGGATCACATCATTAGGAGAATGATGTGATGGACAAGACCCAATCCTAAGCCTAGCACAAGAGCATGTAGTTCGTATGCTAAAGCTTTTCTAATGTCAAGTATCATTTCCTTAGACCATGAGATTGTGCAACTCCCGGATACCGTAGGAATACTTTGGGTGTGCCAAACGTCACAACGTAACTGGGTGACTATAAAGGTGCACTACGGGTATCTCCGAAAGTGTCTGTTGGGTTGGCACGAATCGAGACTGGGATTTGTCACTCCGTGTAAACGGAGAGGTATCTCTGGGCCCACTCGGTAGGACATCATCATAATGTGCACAATGTGATCAAGGAGTTGATCACGGGATGATGTGTTACGAAACGAGTAAAGAGACTTGCCGGTAACGAGATTGAACAAGGTATCGGGATACCGACGATCGAATCTCGGGCAAGTATCGTACCGCTAGACAAAGGGAATTGTATACGGGATTGATTAAAGTCCTTGACATTGTGGTTCATCCGATGAGATCATCGTGGAACATGTGGGAGCCAACATGGGTATCCAGATCCCGCTGTTGTTTATTGACCGGAGAGTCATCTCGGTCATGTCTGCATGTCTCCCAAACCCGTAGGGTCTACACACTTAAGGTTCAGTGACGCTAGGGTTATAGAGATATTAGTATGCGGTAACCCGAAAGTTGTTCGGATCCCGGATGAGATCCCGGATGTCACGAGGAGTTCCGGAATGGTTCGGAGGTAAAGAATTATATATAGGAAGTGCTATTTCGGGCATCGGGACAAGTTTCGGGGTCACCGGTATTGTACCGGGACCACCGGAAGGGTCCCGGGGGTCCACCGGGTGGGCCACCTGCCCCCGGGGGCTACATGGGCTGTAGGGGGTGCGCCTTGGCCTACATGGGCCAAGGGCACCAGCCCCTAGAGGCCCATGTGCCAAAGGGACAAGAGGAGGGGAGAGTCCTAAAGGGGGAAGGCACCTCCGAGGTGCCTTGGGGAGGATGGACTCCTCCCCCCCTTGGCCGCACCCTTCCTTGGAGGAAGGGGCAAGGCTGCGTCCTCCCCCTCTCCCTTGGCCCTATATATAGTGAGGGGAAGGGAGGGCAGCAACAACCTAAGCCCTGGCGCCTCCCTCTCCCTCCCATGACACATCTCCCTCCTCCCGCAGCGCTTGGCGAAGCCCTGTTGGAATCCTGCTACTTCCACCACTACGCCGTCGTGCTGCTGGATCTCCATCAACCTCTCCTCCCCCTTGCTAGATCAAGAAGGAGGAGACGTCGCTGCTCCGTACTTGTGTTGAACGCGGAGGTGCCGTCCGTTCGGCGCTAGGATCATCGGTGATTTGGATCACGACGAGTACGACTCCATCAACCCCGTTCTCTTGAACGCTTCCGCGTGCGATCTACAAGGGTATGTAGATCCACTCATCCCTCGTTGCTAGATGACTCCATAGATAGATCTTGGTGACACGTAGGAAAATTTTGAATTTATGCTACGTTCCCCAACACGATCAAGCACCGAAACTACGGCACCTCCGAGTTCTAGCACACGTTCAGCTCGATGACGATCCCCGGACTCCGATCCAGCAAAGTGTCGGGGAAGAGTTCCGTCAGCACGACGGCGTGGTGATGATCTTGATGTACTACTGTCGCAGGGCTTCGCCTAAGCACCGCTACAATATTATCGAGGACTATGGTGGAAGGGGGCACCGCACACGGCTAAGAATATGATCACGTGGATCAACTTGTCTCTAGGGGGTGCCCCTGCCTCCGTATATAAAGGTTCAAAGGAGGGGGGCTGGCCGGCCATCATAGGGCGCGCCAGGAGGAGTCCTACTCCTTCCGGGAGTAGGACTCCCCCCTTTCCTAGTTGGAATAGGATTCACGGAGGGGGGAAAAGAGGAGAGAGAGGAGGAAGGGGGGCCGGCCCCCTCTCCTTGTCCTATTCGGACCAAGGGGGAGAGGGGCGCGCGACCCATCTCTGGCCACCTCTCCTCTCTTCCACTAAGGCCCACTAAGGCCCATATACCTCCCGGGGGGGTTCCGGTAACCTCCTGGTAATCCGGTAAAATCCCGATTTCACCCGGAACACTTCCGATATCCAAACATAGGCTTCCAATATATCAATATTTATGTCTCGACCATTTCGAGACTCCTCGTCATGTCCGTGATCACATCCGGGACTCCGAACAACCTTCGGTACATCAAAACGCATAAACTCATAATATAACTGTCATCGAAACCTTAAGCGTGCGGACCCTACGGGTTCGAGAACAATGTAGACATGACCGAGACATGTCTCCGGTCAATAACCAATAGCGGGACCTGGATGCCCATATTGGTTCCTACATATTCTACGAAGATCTTTTATCGGTCAGACCGCATAACAACATACGTTGTTCCCTTTGTCATCGGTATGTTACTTGCCCGAGATTCGATCGTCGGTATCCTATACCTAGTTCAACCTCGTTACCGGCAAGTCTCTTTACTCGTTCTGTAATACATCATCCCGCAACTAACTCATTAGTTGCAATGCTTTCAAGGCTTTAAGTGATGTGCATTACCGAGAGGGCCCAGAGATACCTATCCGACAATCGGAGTGACAAATCCTAATCTCGAAATACGCCAACCCAACATGTACCTTTGGAGACACCTGTAGAGCTCCTTTATAATCACCCATTTATGTTGTGACGTTTGGTAGCACACAAAGTGTTCCTCTGGCAAACGGGAGTTGCATAATCTCATAGTCATAGGAACATGCATAAGTCATGAAGAAAGCAATAGCAACATACTAAACGATCGGGTGCTAAGCTAATGGAATGGGTCATGTCAATCAGATCATTCAACTAATGATGTGATCCCGTTAATCAAATAACAACTCTTTGTCCATGGTTAGGAAACATAACCATCTTTGATTAACGAGCTAGTCAAGTAGAGGCATACTAGTGACACTCTGTTTGTCTATGTATTCACACATGTATTATGTTTCCGGTTAATACAATTCTAGCATGAATAATAAACTTTTATCATGATATAAGGAAATAAATAATAACTTTATTATTGCCTCTAGGGCATATTTCCTTCAGTTTCCCACTTGCACTAGAGTCAATAATCTAGATTACACAGTAATGATTCTAACACCCATGGAGCCTTGGTGTTGATCATGTTTTGCTCGTGGAAGAGGCTTAGTCAATGGGTCTGCAACATTCAGATCCGTATGTATCTTGCAAATCTCTATGTCTCCCACCTGGACTAGATCCCGGATGGAATTGAAGCGTCTCTTGATGTGCTTGGTTCTCTTGTGAAATCTGGATTCCTTCGCCAAGGCAATTGCACCAGTATTGTCACAAAAGATTTTCATTGGACCCGATGCACTAGGTATGACACCTAGATCGGCCTTCATCCAGACTCCTTCATTCGCTACTTCTGAAGCAGCTATGTATTCCGCTTCACACGTAGATCCCGCCACGACGTTCTATTTAGAACTGCACCAACTAACAGCTCCACCGTTTAATGTAAACACGTATCCGGTTTGCGATTTGGAATCGTCCAGATCAGTGTCAAAGCTTGCATCAACGTAACCGTTTACGATGAGCTCTTTGTCACCTCCATATACGAGAAACATATCCTTTAGTCCTTTTCAGGTACTTCAGGATGTTCTTGACCACTGTCCAGTGATCCACTCCTGGATTACTTTGGTACCTCCCTGCTAGACTTATAGCAAGGCACACATCAGGTCTGGTACACAACATTGCATACATGATAGATCCTATGGCTGAAACATAGGGAACATCTTTCATTTTCTCTCTATCTTCTGCAGTGGTCGGGCATTGAGTCTGACTCAACTTCACACCTTGTAACACAGGCAAGAACCCTTTCTTTGCTTGATCCATTTTGAACTTCTTCAAAATCTTGTCAAGGTATGTGCTTTGTGAAAGTCCATTTAAACGTCTTGATCTATCTCTATAGATCTTTATGCCTAATATGTAAGCAACTTCACCAAGGTCTTTCATTGAAAAACTCTTATTCAAGTATCCCTTTATGCTATCCAGAAATTCTATATCATTTCCAATCAGTAATATGTCATCCACATATAATATCAGAAATTGAAAGTGCAACTATCCCTAGGTGGTTTTGGTAATTCATAACAACATATAGCTCATTGAGCTAATGCTATTCCAAGATGACTATTTCAGGAAAGCTCAATGATTGGCATGGCATGGATGTGAAAGTGGAACCCTCAAAATGCTAAGGACAAAGGATTGGCTCAAGCTCAAAAGCTCAAGACTCTTCATTTTATATTTTAGTGATCCAAGATCACATTGAGTCTTTAGGAAAAGCCAATACTATCAAGGAGGGATGAGGTGTTGCTTAATGAGCCTTTTGCTTCATGTGCTTAGTGATATGCTCCGAAACCCTCAACTACTTTCCCATATCCAGATATGACCTAAACCCTAAGCCAAACTTGGTCCTACCGATTCTTTCTATCCGGCGCCACCGAGTTTCACTTGTCATAAGCCACTGCCAAACCCTAGCAATTCGGTTCTACCGATAGGGATCTTGGTCTCACCGAGATGGGATTGCAAACTCTCTGTTTCCCTTTCGTAACTTTTCGGTCTCACCGAAAGAGCGAATCGGGTCCCACCGAGATTGCAATGTAAACTCTTTGTTTCCCTTTTGTAACTTTTTGGTCTCACCGAAAGAGCAAATTGGTCCCACCGAGTTTGCCTGACCAACTCTCTGGTTAGCTCATTACCAAACTCGGTCTCACCGAGTTTGTGTAATCGGTCTCACCGAGATTACGTTATGCCCAAACCCTAACCATATCGGTCCTACCGAGTTGCACGTCAGTCCCACCGAAAATCTCTAACGGTCACTAGGTTTACCTTTTCGGTCCGACCGAGTTTGTTGATTCGGTCCCACCGAGATTGGAAAACTATGTGTAACGGTTGGATTTTGTGTGGAGGCTATATGTAGGATCTTGAAGTAGATGTGTCTAGAGGGGAGGGTGATTAGACACTTAATGCTAAAGTTGCAATTTTTAAGCTTTTTCGGTTTAAGTGGAGTTTAGGCATAATTTCAACATTCACAATACATATCAAGCAAGTATGCAAAGAGTGTATAGGCAGCGGAAAGTAAAGCATGCAACTTGCAAGAATGTAAAGGGAAGGGTTTGGAGAATTCAAACGCAATTGGAGACACGGATGTTTTTCCCGTGGTTCGGATAGGTGGTGCTATCCTACATCCACGTTGATGGAGACTTCAACCCACGAAGGGTAACGGTTGCGCGAGTCCACGGAGGGCTCCACCCACGAAGGGTAACAGTTGCGCGATTCCACGGAGGGCTCCACCCACGAAGGGTCCACGAAGAAGCAACCACCCACAAAGGGTCCACGAAGAAGCAACCTTGTCTATCCCACCATGGCCATCGCCCACACAGGACTTGCCTCACTAGCGGTAGATCTTCACGAAGTAGGCGATCTCCTTGCCCTTACAAACTCCTTGGTTCAACTCCACAATCTTGTCGGAGGCTCCCAAGTAACACCTTGCCAATCTAGGAGACACCACTCTCCAAAAATAACAAATGGTGTGTAGGTAATGAACTCCTTGCTCTTGTGCTTCAAATGATAGTCTCCCCAACACTCAACTCTCTCTCATAGGATTTGGATTTTGTGGAAAGAAGATTTGAGTGGAAAGCAACTTGGGAAGGCTAGAGATCAAGATTCATATGGTAGGAATGGAATATCTGGGTCTCAACACATGAGTAGGTAGTTCTCTCTCAGAAATAGGATGCTGGAAGTGTAGGCTTAGTCTGATGGCTCTCTCCATGAATGAAGAGGAGGTGGAGGGGTATATATAGCCTCCACACGAAATCCAACCGTTACACACAGTTTTCCAATCTCGGTGGGATCGAATCAACAAACTCGGTCGGACCGAAAAGGTAAACCTAGTGACCGTTAGAGATTTCGGTGGGACCGACTGGATCAACTCGGTGGGACCGATGTGCTAGGGTTAGCGTAAATCCAAAACTCGGTTTGACCGATTACTCAAACTCGGTGGGACCGATTTGGGTAATAAGTGCAACTAAGAATTGGCCAAGCAAACTCGGTGGGACCGATTGCATATCTCGGTGGGACCGAGAATATTGCAATGGGTAACAGAGAGTTTGCAAGCCCATCTCGGTGAGACCGAGATCCCATCGGTGAGACCGAACTGATTAGGGTTTGGCAGTGGCTTATGACAAGTGAAACTCGGTGGCGCCGGATAGGAAGAATCGGTAGGACCGAGTTTGGCTTAGGGTTTAGGTCATATGTGGAAGTGGGAAAGTAGCTGAGGATTTTGGAGCATATCATTAAGCACATGAAGCAAGAGGCTCATTAAGCAACACCTCATCCCTCCTTGATAGTATTGGCTTTTCCTATGGACTCAATGTGATCTTGGATCACTAAAATGTAAAATGAAGGGTCTTGAGCTTTAAGCCTTAGCCAATCCTTTGTCCTTAGCATCTTGAAGGAGTTCCCACAACCTTTAGTCCATGCCACTCCATTGTTGAACTTATCTGAAACATGTTAGATAGAAATGTTAGTCCAACAAGAGATATGTTGTCATCAATTATCAAAACCACCTAGGGAGCACTTGTGCTTTCAATCTCCCCCCTTTTGGTAATTGATGGAAACATACATCAAAGCTTTAGATAAAGATATAAAGAACAGCAAGTAAAGCTTTGGAAGGACATGTAACAAGCATAGGCTCCCCCTACATGTATGCACTCATGTAAATATGAAATATAGAGGCATGTGAGAGCATAACCATGACAGAGTAGGCAATGTGTTACATGCATCTTGGCCATATGCATCAGAGCAAAAGATTATCAAGGAAAATACCTTCATGCTCATGAGTCCTTCTTGCAAACAGTATGTACATAAGCAAGAACTCCTCATACTCATGATTTTGATGCATATACTTACCTTGTGGTCTTGAGTTGGCTTAGGATGGAATGAACCTGCACAAACAAGGTTAATAACACAGGTACATCCACTAGCCAGAGCAAACAAAAGAAACCACAAGAATACCAAGACTGGGATGACATGTAGAGAGTGAGTACAAGGTACCACATTGAATTCAACATGTCCCCAAGAATAAAGATATGCAATGAATTTGACTGATTTCTTTCCCTTAGGTGTCTTGCTCCCTAATCCTACATGGGATATTGGGAGAAGATAGGGAACAGAAAATCAGAGCTGAAAGATACAAATGGATAGAACTTAATGCAAATACATGTCTTTCCCCCAAAAAGACATGTGACATCTCTCCTCTTGAACATCAAGCATCTGGGATCCTTGAGTATTTTCTCTCCCTGGAAATCTCTCTCCCCCCCTTAATAACATCTGGGATCCTTGAGACTTTCTCTCCCCCTTGAGCTTTGATGTGATCTCTTTCTCCCCCTTTGACATCAATTTCCAAGAAGGTTTTTCCTGGAATCCGTCGAATAGGTTTGGTCCTTGAGATTCAGCACAAAGCAGAGGATAAAATTGTGATGCTTGTAGAGGACAAGATTCATTGAGTGGAGCTGGATCAGAAGAAATGTAGAACAAGTGGCAAACTGTTTTTCTGATTGCAAAGTCGGTGGCACCGAGTGGCACATTTCGGTGGTACCGAAAAGATTCAGTTGGACCGAAAATTGCAAGTCGGTGAAACCGAGTTTACACAGACAAAAACACTTGTCACCTCAGCTCACTAGACATGTAGGATCTCACAAAGATTTGCAATGAATTACCTGAAGGATTTGCAAGGAATTAAATGCAGAAAATTCAGAACAAAAATAAAGAGAAAAGAGAAGAAACTGAAAGATCTAGATGAAGTTTTTTTTGTTTTTGAAAAAGAGAGAGAAAATAAACATGCATGAGACAAATGCAATAACACAAAGAAAGAACACAAGAGAGCTTCATCTAGAGTTGGGCGGTGACATAGTCACCTATGTTAGAGTATATTGACTTAGGAGTCAAGTGAGAACACTTGATCATAGGTCATACTCATCGTTTAAGCTCAAAATGGGGTTACCATTTTTCGTTTAAGCATCTTGATGTATTCACATCTTGTTGAGTTGCTTTGACTCATGTCTTGGAGTAAAGCTTCTCTAAGATGGAATAACATACCTTGGGTGGTGGTGTGGTTCTTGCTCATGTAGTTGAACTTGTGTGGGTGCTCAAGGTTGATGTAGCTCATCAAGAGTTGGGAGCACCACTTGGAGTTTGAGTTCATCTACCTACATGGGTTAGTTCTTGCAAGGAAGAGCACTTGTGTATCCAAAAATGACAATCATGAAGCTTAACATAGAATTTGTCAAAGGATATGTTTGAATTGTTTTGTGCTTCCTTGTCTTCAACCACTATTGTGTAGAGTCTTGGTGATGTAGAGATTGCTCAAGATGTGAGTGAGTCGCAATCTCATGGAGTTAGATTCAACCAAGCACCTACATGGGTTAGACAACATGCAAGGTGCAAATATATCCAAGACATAAGATAGTTATCATAAGAGATATATCATGGATTAGTCATAAGCTCATGTCTTGCATGTATCCAATGGAGTTTCTACTCCAAGTTCGAAGCATCAATGATGTTCAATTCTCCTCTCAACCTGCAAAACACTTTCTCATCAAGTGGTTTAGTGAATATATCCGCTAATTGCTTATCGGTGCGAACATGCTTAAGATTAATGTCACCCTTAGCAACATGATCTCGAATGAAATGATGACGAACTTCAATATGCTTAGTTTGAGAATGTTGTACAGGATTATGACCAATTTTGATAGCACTTTCATTGTCACAAATCAGTGGAACATGTTTCACATAAATCCCATAATCTTTAAGAGTTTGGGTCATCCAAAGTAATTGAGCACAACATGAACCAGCGGCAATGTATTCCGCTTCGGTGGTGGATAAGGATACCGAGTTTTGTTTCTTGGAAGACCAAGACACAAGAGATCTACCAAGAAATTGACAAGTACTCGAAGTGGACTTTCTATCAACCTTGTCTCCGGCATAATCCGAGTTGGAATAGCCAACAAGATCAAAAGAAGACCTCTTAGGATACCAAATGCCAAAATTTTGTGTATGGATTAAATATCTCACTATCCTTTTCACAGCCTTAAGATGACAATCTTTAGGAGCAGCTTGATATCGTGCACACATGCACACACTTAGCATAATATCGGGACGTGAAGCACATAGGTATAACAATGAACCAATCATAGAGCGATAAACCTTTTGATCAACCGGTTCACCATCTTTGGTCAAATCATTATGTCCACTAGTAGGCATGGGTGTAGACATACCTTTGCATTCTTGCATATTGAACTTCTTGAATAAGTCCTTGGTGTACTTTGTTTGAGAGACAAATGTACCTTCCTTAGTTTGCTTGATTTGCAAACCGAGAAAGAATTTGAGTTCACTCATCATAGACATCTCAAACTTCTCTGACATTAGCTTTCCAAACTTTTCACTAAAGAGAGGGTTAGTTGAACCAAATATGATATCATCAACATAAATTTGGCATACAAATAGTTCTCCATTAACCCTTTTTGTAAAAAGAGTAGAATCAATTTTACCAATTTCAAAACCACTTGTAGTAAGGAACTTGGTCAAGCATTTATACCATGCTCTAGGAGCTTGTTTAAGACCATAAAGAGCTTTGTGAAGTTTGTAAACATGATTTGGTTTCTTAGGATTGATAAAGCCGGGAGGTTGTTTGACATAAACTTCCTCCTCTATTTCACCATTTAGAAAAGCACTTTTAATGTCCATTTGGTACAAGGTGATATTATGGTGATTAGCATAGGCGAGTAAGATGCGAATGGACTCAAGTCTAGCAACGGGAGCATACGTCTCACCATAGTCCATACCTTCGACTTGTGTGTACCCTTGGGCGACGAGACGTGCTTTGTTGCGAACCACTTTTCCATCTTCATCTTGCTTGTTGCGAAACACCCATTTGGTACCAATGATGTTGTGGTTGTTGTCGGGCTTCTCAACCAATGTACAAACTTGGTTTCTCTCAAAATTATGTAGCTCTTCATGCATAGTGTTTATCCAATCCGGATCTTCTAATGCTTCTTCAACCTTCATAGGTTCAATGCTAGAGATGAATGAATAATTTTCACAAAAGTTAGCTAAACGAGTTTTTGACCGAGTGATTCTCCCGGTTTGTATATCATTGAGGATTTGCTCGACGGGATGATCTTTGGCAATTCTTGCTCGAACTCGTGAGAGCTTTTTCTTGGGTCTTCGTTGAACATCTTCTTCATCTTGTTCTTCTTCTTGGCCTTCTTCATTGTTGACGTCGTCGTTCTCTTGTCGTGGTGGAGAAGGAGGTTGTTGATGTTCGTCTTGATGTATTTCCTCGTTTTCTTCATCTTGGTGTGTCCCAGTTGTGGATGCTTCCGTGTCGATTTTTGGTTCACCTTGTCGTGAAGTAGAAGCTTCCACTTGGACGGATGAAGTACTCTCCTTCACCTCCGTTGGACGAATTTTGCCAATGGACAAGTCTCGAATTGCTTCTGAAGGGTCTTTGTCTCCTACATCAATTGGCAATTGCTCTACTTGCGAGCCATTAGATTCATCAAACCTCACATCTACCGTCTCTTCAACCTTTCGGGTGAAATTGTTGTAGACACGGTAAGTGTGAGAGTTTGAGCCATAACCAAGTAGAAAACCTTCATGAGATTTAGGAGCAAACTTTGAACGACGATGCTTATCAAGAAAGTAGCACTTTGAGCCGAATACTCGAAAGTATCCAACTTGGGGTTTGTTACCGGTGAGAAGCTCGTATGCCGTCTTGCCGAGTAGCTTGTGAAGATATAAGCGATTTGTTGCGTGACAAGCTGTCTCAACCGCTTCTTCCCAAAAGTGCTTCAGCGTCTTGTATTCATCAAGCATCGTTCTTGCCATTTCGATGAGCGTCCGGTTCTTCCTCTCAACAACTCCATTTTGTTGAGGTGTGTACGTGGCCGAGAACTCGTGTGAAATCCCTTCTTCGTCAAGAAAGGTGTCCACATTTGCGTTCTTGAACTCCGTTCCGTTGTCACTCCGAACCTTCTTGATCTTCACATCAAACTGATTTTGGGCCTTCCTAGCAAAGTTTCTGAAGATCTTCTGGACCTGCGACTTGTCATTAAGAAAGAACACCCACGTAAATCTTGAAAAATCATCAACTATAACTAGACCAAAAGAATTTCCACTGAGACTCTTTTAGGCGTTGGGACCAAAAAGATCCATGTGAAGTAGCTCGAGTGGCCTCCTTGTGGTCATGATGTTCTTCACGGGATGTCTTCCTCCAACCTGTTTACCTGCTTGACAAGCACTGCAAAGTCTATCCTTATCAAATATGACATCGTTAACTCCAAGGATATGATTTCCTTTAATAAGCTTGTCAAGGTTTCTCATGCCAACGTGACCTAGTCGTCTATGCCACAACCAACCTTTTGAGGATTTAGCAACAAAGCAAGTTTTAGGTTGTGCCTTTTTAGAGAAATCGACAATGTAAAGATCACCTCTACGCATACCGGTAAAGACCATTTTATGATTGTCTCGACGAAATACTTGGCAATCTACTTCAGTAAATAGGACATTCAAACCAAAATCAGCAAGTCTAGATACTGAAAGTAAGTTGTAGCCAAGAGATTCAACGAGCATGACATTTTGAATGGAACTATCATGTGAGATGGCCACCTTACCAAGGCCAACCACTTTACCCTTTGAATTATCACCAAAGGTGACATATTTTCGAGGGCCGTCATTTTCAGCAAGCTCATGGAACATCTCTTCATCTCCGGTCATATGATCAGTACATCCACTATCAAGAACCCATTCCTTTCCTCCTGACTCATATCCCCGAAGATTTGCCATAAGACCAAAATGTCTCATTGCATCATCAAGATCGAAGTCACTATCATCATCATCATCATAGTATCCATGTTCATCATGATCTTGTGACTCATCATTTCCTAGAGAGGGTAATTCATTAGATAGATGATCATCAAAGTGGTCACTTTTATGAATTCTTATAGCTTCGAATATGATATCACTAATGATTCCAACATCTCCTTTAGCATGCTTAAGATTGGTAAGTTCAAATAGACAATTACCAAAGCTAGGATCTCTAGAGTTCATCTTACTCAAGGCAATAGATTTATGGAGAATTTCATCCAAAGTTTTCAAGGAATGATCGGGAAATCGTTCCTCAAGAAATTTCCATATAGTATAGGCACAATTAAGAGTAGGCAAACTGGCAACCAAATTTTTGGGCAATCCTCTAATGATGAGCTCAATAGTTCTAAGATTGCGAATCATGTCAATATCTTCATCTAGGGTAGGATGCAAAGGATCAATATGAGGTGCACAAGGGCTAGCAATGTACTTGTTCAACTGATATTGATTGAAAATTACAAGCATCTCATTTTTCCACTCATGAAAATTTTTCCATCAAGAATAGGCACTCTATGTCTAAGACTCCCTAAAGTAGACACATCCATCTTCCTCCAATGGTGATTAAACCAAGGCAATGGAGACCAAAGCTCTGATACCACTTGTAGGATCTTGAAGTAGATGTGTCTAGAGGGGGGGGGGTGATTAGACACTTAATGCTAAAGTTGCAATTTTTAAGCTTTTTCGGTTTAAGTGGAGTTTAGGCATAATTTCAACATTCACAATACATATTAAGCAAGTATGCAAAGAGTGTATAGGCAGCAGAAAGTAAAGCATGCAACTTGCAAGAATGTAAAGGGAAGGGTTTGGAGAATTCAAACGCAATTGGAGACACGGATGTTTTTCCCGTGGTTCGGATAGGTGGTGCTACCCTACATCCACGTTGATGGAGACTTCAACCCACGAAGGGTAACGGTTGCGCGAGTCCACGGAGGGCTCCACCCACGAAGGGTCCACGAAGAAGCAACCACCCACAAAGGGTCCACGAAGAAGCAACCTTGTCTATCCCACCATGGCCATCGCCCACACAGGACTTGCCTCACTAGCGGTAGATCTTCACGAAGTAGGCGATCTCCTTGCCCTTACAAACTCCTTGGTTCAACTCCACAATCTTGTCGGAGGCTCCCAAGTAACACCTAGCCAATCTAGGAGACACCACTCTCCAAGAAGTAACAAATGGTGTGTAGGTAATGAACTCCTTGCTCTTGTGCTTCAAATGATAGTCTCCCCAACACTCAACTCTCTCTCATAGGATTTGGATTTTGTGGAAAGAAGATTTGAGTGGAAAGCAACTTGGGAAGGCTAGAGATCAAGATTCATATGGTAGGAATGGAATATCTGGGTCTCAACACATGAGTAGGTAGTTCTCTCTCAGAAATAGGATGCTGGAAGTGTAGGCTTAGTCTGATGGCTCTCTCCATGAATGAAGAGGAGGTGGAGGGGTATATATAGCCTCCACACGAAATCCAACCGTTACACACAGTTTTCCAATCTCGGTGGGACCGAATCAACAAACTCGGTCGGACCGAAAAGGTAAACCTAGTGACCATTAGAGATTTCGGTGGGACCGACTGGATCAACTCGGTGGGACCGATGTGCTAGGGTTAGGGTAAATCCAAAACTCGGTTTGACCGATTACTCAAACTCAGTGGGACCGATTTGGGTAATAAGTGAAACTGAGAATTGGCCAAGCAAACTCGGTGGGACTGATTGCATATCTCGGTGGGACCGAGAATATTGCAATGGGCAACAGAGAGTTTGCAAGCCCATCTCGGTGAGACCGAGATCCCATCGGTGAGACCGAACTGATTAGGGTTTGGCAGTGGCTTATGACAAGTGAAACTCGGTGGCGCCGGATAGGAAGAATCGGTAGGACCGAGTTTGGCTTAGGGTTTAGGTCATATGTGGAAGTGGGAAAGTAGCTGAGGATTTTGGAGCATATCATTAAGCACATGAAGCAAGAGGCTCATTAAGCAACACCTCATCCCTCCTTGATAGTATTGGCTTTTCCTATGGACTCAATGTGATCTTGGATCACTAAAATGTAAAATGAAGGGTCTTGAGCTTTAAGCCTTAGCCAATCCTTTGTCCTTAGCATCTTGAAGGAGTTCCCACAACCTTTAGTCCATGCCACTCCATTGTTGAATTTATCTGAAACATGCTAGATAGAAATGTTAGTCCAACAAGAGATATGTTGTCATCAATTATCAAAACCACCTAGGGAGCACTTGTGCTTTCACTATATATACCCCTCCACCTCCTCTTCATTCGTGGAGAGAGCCATTAGAACACATACACAATTCCAACTCACATGTTCTGAGAGAGAACCACCTACTCATGTGTTGAGACCAAGATATTCCATTCCTACCATATGAATCTTGATCTCTAGCATTCCCCAAGTTGCTTTCCACTCAAATATTATTTCCACAAAATCCAAATCCTATGAGAGAGAGTTGAGTGTTGGAGAGACTATCATTTGAAGCACAAGAGCAAGGAGTTCATCATCAACACACCATTTGTTACTTCTTGGAGAGTGGTGTCTCCTAGATTGGCTAGGTGTCACTTGGGAGCCTCCGACAAGATTGTGGAGTTGAACCAAGGAGTTTGTAAGGGCAAGGAGATCGCCTACTTCGTGAAGATCTACCGCTAGTGAGGCAAGTCCTTCATGGGCGATGGCCATGGTGGGATAGACAAGGTTGCTTCTTCGTGGACCCTTCGTGGGTGGTTGCTTCTTCATGGACCCTTCGTGGGTGGAGCCCTCCGTGGACTCGCGCAACCATTACCCTTCGTGGGTGGAGCCCTCCGTGGACTCACGCAACCGTTACCCTTCGTGGGTTGAAGTCTCAACGTGGATGTAGGATAGCACCACCTATCCGAACCACGGGAAAAACATCCGTGTCTCCAATTGCGTTTGAATTCTCCAAACCCTTCCCTTTACATTCTTGCAAGTTGCATGCTTTACTTTCTGCTGCCAATATACTCTTTGCATGCTTGCTTGAATTGTGTGATGATTGCTTGACTTGTCCTACAATAGCAAAAATCTGCCAAGAACTAAAATTGGGAAAAGGTTAAGTTTTTATTTGGTCAAGTAGTCTAATCACCCCCCCTCTAGACATACTTTCGATCCTACAAGTGGTATCAGAGCTTTGGTCTCCATTTGCTTTGATCTCCATAGCTTTTGGTGGTCATAGCCTTGGTTTCACAACCTAGGAGAGTATGGCGTCTAGCGAGGGAAATTATCACCGTAGAAGTCCTTACTTTGATGGTACTAATTTTGCTAGTTGGAAGCATAAAATGAAAATGCATATTCTTGGACATAACCCCGCCGTTTGGGCTATTGTGTGTGTTGGTTTGCAAGGTGACTTCTTTGATGGGAAAGAACCAAACCGTGAAGCTACCGCGGATGAGTTGAAGATGTTGCAATACAATGCTCAAGCTTGTGATATTCTCTTCAACGGATTGTGCCCCGAAGAATTCAACAAAATCAACCGTCTTGAGAATGCAAAGGAAATTTGGGACACTTTGATTGATATGCACGAAGGTACCGACTCCGTCAAGGAATCCAAGTTGGATGTGCTTCAAAGTCAACTTGACAAGTTCAAAATGAAGGATGGTGAAGGTGTCGCTGAAATGTACTCTAGGCTTGCTCTCATCACAAATGAGATTACCGGCTTAGGAAGTGAAGAGATGACCGATAGATTCATCATAAAGAAGATTCTAAGAGCCTTGGATGGAAAATATGATACCGTGTGCACATTGATCCAAATGATGCCCAATTACAAAGATCTCAAGCCAACAGAGGTGATTGGAAGAATTGTTGCTCATGAGATGTCACTTAAGGATAAAGAGGAACTTCACAACAAATCAAGTGGTGCCTACAAAGCCTCATGTGAAGCCCCTACATCATCAAGTGAGAAACAAAACTTCAATGAAGAATTGAGCTTAATGGTGAAGAACTTCAACAAGTTCTACAAGAGTAGAAGCAAAGATAGAAGCTTCAAGTCAAGGTCCTACAATGACAAAAGATCTTCTAGTCGAGAGCGAAACTGCTACAGTTGTGGAAGACCCGGACACTATTCCAATGAGTGTACGGCTCCCTACAAGAGAAGAGAAGATTCTCCAAAAAGAAGAAGCAAAGAATCACCACCAAGAGAGAGAAGGAGTAGAGATGATCGTTATGAACGAAGATACTCACGGAGAAGCAAGGATTTGGGAAGGAAGGAAAAATCATCAAGGAGCTACACAAAACGAAGACATCAAGCTCATTTTGGTGAATGGGTATCCGGCTCCGACTCCGACAGCCACTCCGAGAGAAGTTATCACTCCGACTCTGAAGATACTCAAGATGAAGGTGTTGCCGGTCTAGCACTTGTGTCAACCAACTCCTACGACATATTTGACTCACCAAATGAAGGAATTGGAAGATGCTTTATGGCCAAAGGTCCTAAGGTAACACACCCCGAGTATGTTGATTTCAATAGTGATGACGATGACTTGTTAGGTGATGATTTGCTTGTTGACAACTCTAGTGATGAATACTATGATGAAACGTCAATTAATCATGCTAATCAAGATAAAACGAATGACAATGATAAGGAGAAGATTGAGGCTCTAACTAAAGAACTAAACACTCTTAAGTTAGCTCATGAAACTATCTTCGAAGATCATCGAGAACTTTTAAGAGCTCATGAGAAATTACGCTTTGAAAAGCTCAATCTTGAGCAAGAGCATGAGTTCTTAAAAGCAATCAATGATGATCTCTGCAAGAAAAGTTCTTATTACATTGCCAAGCGGTTACTCTTATCCACTTACATGCCTCAAGTCAAGTCTAGTAACAAGAACAAGAAAGATTCTTCCTCTAGCAGTAACAATGATCATGCTAAATCCAATATTGTTGCTTCTAGTAGTTCTCTTGATTCCACTAATGATTCTCTTAGCCAAGTTACACTTGAGCAAGAAAATAGATTATTGAAGGGAATTATAGAGAAAGGAGTGTACAAAAGCCTTGTCGGGAGTAAGCAATTCGAGGAAATTGTGCGCAAGCAAGGAATGCACCGGAAGAATCAAGGTGTTGGTTTTGAACGAAAGTTCAATGCCAATGGAGTTGAGTGGGAAGAAGATCAATACCCCAAGACAAAGTTTGTTCCTCAACAAGAGAAGTATGATACTTCTTTTAAGGGGACACAAACTCAAGATGATCTTCCACCACAAGACTACAAGCAAAAAGGCAAGGACAAGCTTCAAGAGGAAATTGATGCATTTGAAGAAGCTCCTAAGACCTTAGTCAAGTGGATTCCCAAGACTACTTCAAGTTCCACTTCATCAAGTACGACTACAACTCCAAGGATTCCCATCAAGATGGTGTGGATCCAAAAGAAGAAGAACTAGAGAGTTCTTGAGGGTGACTCTGCCAACATACTTCACTCTTATCATTTTGGCAAGAACAAGTGCAATCAACTTCCACATCTTGCACTAGTTCAAGGAGTCACAAACCCTCTTGTTGGTAAGACAAGGGACAAGGTAACCTAAAAGTTTTCATGGACATCATCTTGTGTGTGCATCACTCTATGTCTATGGATATCCTTGTTTGTTCCTTGTGGGACTAACCCATGTAGGTATTGAAAGTGCAATTCACTCGAATGGATAGCTCCAAGTGATCTACATCAACATTGAGCATCCACATCTTCAACATCTACATTAAGTCATCATCGACAAAACCCGAGGTTAGTTCATCCCTCTAAGGGGGGATATCACATCTAGGGGGAGCTTTACTCTAAGACTTGAGCTAAAGCAACTCTAAAGATGTGAACACAACAATGCTTTATGTAAAAGTGGTAACCCCACTTGAGCTTAAACGATGAGTATGACCTATGATCAAGTGTTCTCACTTGACTCCTAAGTCAATATACTCATATATAGATGACCTTGTCATCGCAAATTGCTTGATAGATGCTAGAATTGGTTGTGCATGCCTTGTCACATATTTCATTTGCCATCTTATTGTGTCAGCATGCTGGTTGCATATTTTACTCATTCGAGGACATCCACTTGTTGTTTTGATTGTTTGGTTTTATTTCCTTTTGCCAAGTGGATGGACAAGAATGCCTAAGAACCTCCTCTAGCTATCTATGCTTTTCTCGTCTCAAACTCTATTCATGCTACATCACAAAATTTGATCAACTCAGATTCGAACCACTCTGTGTGAGGAGCGCTCGGAGTCCCGATTTGTCATAGACTTAAACTTCCAAAACCTCTTTATGATTCTCGGTCTGACCGATACCCTACTTTCGGTCCTACCGAGATCATTAAGTTGATCTAGGTTTTCGATCTCGGTGCAACCGATTTGAACCATTCGGTCACACCGAGTTGCAACAATTGTATACAGTTTTGCATCTCGGTGCCACCGAGTTGTTCCACTCGGTCACACCGACAGGGTCAGGCTATATATAGTCACGGGCAAAAATTTGGAAATTTCTCCGAACCCCTTCGCCCGCGCGATAGCCTGCTCTGCCAACTTGGTCTCCGGATCGTCTCCTCGCTGCCAGCCGCCTCCAGTCACTGGTCTCCATCGCCGTCAATGGAAATTCAACCCCGCCGTTGCCGCCATAGCGAGTCTCCGCCGAACTAGGGTATGGACTCGATCTTTGTGCTATTCCCCAATCTGATTCTTAGCACATTGTGATCATCATGATTCTTGCCACGTTTGTTAAACTTCTATCCAGTCAATGAACTTGTAGATTAGGTTTAATTCGAAAATTTTAGGGTTAGGTTTCCGCCAAAACCATCTCGGACCCACCGAGTTGAAAAACTTGGTCCCACCGATTTGGCTTATGCCATTGCACAAGTGAGACTCGGTCTGACCGAGAATTACTTATCGGTGTGACCGATTTTGGAACTCTGTGAAACCCTAGCAGTCTCGGTGCCACCGAACTGTGACTCGGTCTGACCGAGTTCACTAGTTTAGGTTCCAAAACTGCTTCGGTATCACCGAGTTTATAAATCGGTAGATCCGAGATGCTTTCAGTGGGAAACTAAAACTAAGTTTTTGAATTATTCTTTTGCAAAAATCTCTGCATTTTGTGATGCTTATCCACTCTATCTCATCTATAACCTATTCACAGGGTCAGCAGTCAGAGTTTGCATCATGTCAGACCAAAGTGATAGCCAGAACTTGTCAGAGCAGCAAGTGTAGATGAGTGAGGGCACTAGTCCCTCATGTTCCTCAGATGATGGCAGCAGGAGCACCCCTAGCAATCTGCCTAAAGCTGCCAACAAGACAAAGGAAGAAGAGAACCTCAGAATCAGAGGATGAGGACTATGTGGCAGAAGAGGAAGCAACTTCAAAGAGAGTAGTGCTCGAGAAGGAACATGGCTCAGCTCAAGGCACAAAGCCAGGATTGAAAATCAAAAGGCCAGCAGGTAGGCAGCCTATGCCAAAGGCCAGAGCCTCAACTCAGATTCCTGAAAAGCCTGCAACCATAGAGCCAGTTGCTGCTGAAGGAAAGAAAAGGAAGGAAAGGGTCAAGAAGACCGTAGCTAGAGTGCTTGGAAAGGCTTCCATCATGGAAGAAGAGGAAGAAGAAGAGGTTGCTGCACCAGCACCTAAGGCACCCAAGCTAATGGGTGATGCTATCAAATCAGGGGCTACTGCATCTAAGCCCAAGGAAGCACCCAAGGCTGCATCTAAGATCAAGACAGCTCCAAAGAGAAATACGAGGAGCATACCTGCAACTGAAAAGAACAAGGCCCCAGTGCCTGAGGCTGCTGAAGAAGATGATGAAGAGCATGTTCTGAGAAAGCTCAAGACCAAGATCCCAGACCACAATGATGCTCATCCTGTGGCTGAGGACATGAAGCTCAGAAGAGACTCAGGGCTGAGGAAGTGGAGAGAAGCAGATCCGTATGCTTCAAGGAGAAGAACTGCTGTTGATTACAGGTTTCACACTAAGGAACAGCAGGACTTCTATGAGACAGTTTTGTTGGACAAGAAGCCCATAGTTTGTGACATGAGATGGGTTGATTGGGAGTACATCAAGGACAATGAAGAGCACTATCCTGGAGTGCGAGACAGCTTCAATGCTTGTGGAGTAGCAGACTTTGTTGGGCAGAAGCTCACAAAGTGGAACGAGGAACTTATTATGCAATTCTACTCCACGGCACACTTCTATCCAGATGGTAGGATAACTTGGATGTCTGAAGGTACGAGGTACCAATCTACAGTTGCTGAATGGGCTCAGCTGACCAATGCCCCAGAAGAGCAGTAAGATGACTTGGATGTATATGCCAAGAAGAAGATGGACTACAAGTCTATGTCCAACATGTACAAGGAAATTCCAAATGAAGCACTTGATACTTTCAAGTTTGCCTCAGTGCATTATCTTCTGTCAGGGCTGCCAACTATCAACTGGATCCTTAGGCACACCTTGTTGCCCAAGTCAGGTGATCACAAGATGATCAGAGGCCATGTGATCAATTTGCTTCATATATTTGATGTGCCACAGAAGTTCAAAGTGATGAGCCTCATGGTAGAGACCATTAAGAGGATAGCAGCTGATCAGAAGAGGAGCTGTGGATATGCCGCACAAATTCAGGAGTTAATCAACTCCAAGATGGGCACAGGCATATACTTATTGGACAAGGAACACCTGCCCATCCGTCCAGATTTTGAAGATAATCAAGTTGTCATGAATGAGAATGAACCATCATCTGCACAAGCACAAGCAAAGAAGGAGAAGGCAAGGAAGGAGAAAGCTGCCAAGATGCCAACTCAAGAGGAGGCATCTGAGTATTTCTTGAAAACCAAACAAGAGCAGCTTGGTTACTTGATTGCATCCACACTAAGGATTGAGCAAGGACTGGCCACCCTCACTCAGAATCAGCAGAGCTTAGAGAGGATCATGGAACAAAAGTTCTATGACTCGGATGTCAAAGTAACAGAGATTCAGTCTGCAGTGGAACAACTTCAAGATGACATGCAGGAGAGGAGAGGCAAGACTACAACTGATGCATTTGCCAGAGTGCCAAGAGCTCAGAGATCACATGTAGTGCCAGTTGCTGACACCAGAGCCACCACTTCTGCACCAGCTACAGCCTCAGTTCCACCAGCTCCAGCATCTACTTCAGCCTCAACTCCAACCACGTCTACAGAAGGCTTCGTCCTTGGAGTGCTCCGGACTCCACCACCACCAGAAGATCAAGCCTAAGCGTCGATCTAGCACTATGCATTTTCTAGGAACTTTTTGGTAACTTGTTGCCAAAGGGGGAGAAAATGTATAGATCATAGGCTTCGAGAGAGAGTGTTGCTTTTAGTGTTGCTTTTATTCTCTCTTGTTTTATTTGGTGGTTTTTCGAACTTTGTTTGCTTTTGTGTGAGATACTATGTCATTGCTCGTGAGACATTGATGATCATGTGTTTGATCATAAGCTACACTTAATGTTTGCTTAATATTATCATCTTATCTATCTTATGTGATCATTCACTATTCTTGGTGATGAGTGCATGTATTTCATTCTTATCATTTTAAGCGCTCCGCCAAGATGTATGTGACATGGAAGAGTAACCCATGACTCTAACTCTTTGTGCATTTGCAGTCCAAAGCAAATTTTAAATATGCACAAATTTAGGGGGAGCTCTTACTTGTCACATACTTCTCAAAGCGACGATATATTTCATGCTTATTATCATTTGTTGAAGCTTTGATCTATATGTTGTCATCAATTACCAAAAGGGGGGAGATTTAAAGTGCAACTATCCCTAGGTGGTTTTGGTAATTCATAACAACATATAGCTCATTGAGCTAATGCTATTCCAAGATGACTATTTCAGGAAAGCTCAATGATTGGCATGGCATGGATGTGAAAGTGGAACCCTCAAAATGCTAAGGACAAAGGATTGGCTCAAGCTCAAAAGCTCAAGACTCTTCATTTTATATTTTAGTGATCCAAGATCACATTGAGTCTTTAGGAAAAGCCAATACTATTAAGGAGGGATGAGGTGTTGCTTAATGAGCCTTTTGCTTCATGTGCTTAGTGATATGCTCCAAAACCCTCAACTACTTTCCCATATCCACATATGACCTAAACCCTAAGCCAAACTCGGTCCTACCGATTCTTTCTATCCGGCGCCACCGAGTTTCACTTGTCATAAGCCACTGCCAAACCCTAGCAATTCGGTTCTACCGATAGGGATCTCGGTCTCATCGAGATGGGATTGCAAACTCTCTGTTTCCCTTTCGTAACTTTTCGGTCTCACCAAAAGAGCGAATCGGTCCCACCGAGATTGCAATGTAAACTCTTTGTTTCCCTTTTGTAACTTTTTGGTCTCACCGAAAGAGCAAATCGGTCCCACCGAGTTTGCCTGACCAACTCTCTGGTTAGCTCATTACCAAACTCGGTCTCACCGAGTTTGTGTAATCGGTCTCACCGAGATTACGTTATGCCCAAACCCTAACCATATCGGTCCTACCGAGTTGCATGTCAGTCCCACCGAAAATCTCTAACGGTCACTAGGTTTACCTTTTCGGTCCGACCGAGTTTGTTGATTCGGTCCCACCGAGATTGGAAAACTGTGTGTAACAGTTGGATTTTGTGTGGAGGCTATATATACCCCTCCACCTCCTCTTCATTCGTGGAGAGAGCCATCAGAACACATACACAATTCCAACTCATATGTTCTGAGAGAGAACCACCTACTCATGTGTTGAGACCAAGATATTCCATTCCTACCATATGAATCTTGATCTCTAGCCTTCCCCAAGTTGCTTTCCACTCAAATCTTCTTTCCACAAAATCCAAATCCTATGAGAGAGAGTTGAGTGTTGGGGAGACTATCATTTGAAGCACAAGAGCAAGGAGTTCATCATCAACACACCATTTGTTACTTCTTGGAGAGTGGTGTCTCCTAGATTGGCTAGGTGTCACTTGGGAGCCTCCGACAAGATTGTGGAGTTGAACCAAGGAGTTTGTAAGGGCAAGGAGATCGCCTACTTCGTGAAGATCTACCGCTAGTGAGGCAAGTCCTTCGTGGGCGATGGCCATGGTGGGATAGACAAGGTTGCTTCTTCGTGGACCCTTCATGGGTGGAGCCCTCCGTGGACTCGCGCAACCATTACCCTTCGTGGGTGGAGCCCTCCATGGACTCGCGCAACTGTTACCCTTCGTGGGTTGAAGTCTCCATCAACGTGGATGTAGGATAGCACCACCTATCCGAACCACGGGAAAAACATCCGTGTTTCCAATTGCGTTTGAATTCTCCAAGCCCTTCCCTTTACATTCTTGCAAGTTGCATGCTTTACTTTCCACTGCCAATATACTTTTTGCATGCTTGCTTGAATTGTGTGATGATTGCTTGACTTGTCCTACAATAGCTAAAATCTGCCAAGAACTAAAATTGGGAAAAGGTTAAGTTTTTATTTGGTCAAGTAGTCTAATCACCCCCCCTCTAGACATACTTTCGATCCTACAGAATTGCTACAGAGCTCCCACTCACTTTCTTGTAAATACAGGCTTCTCCAAAAGTCTGTATAAAACCAAATGCTTTGATCACACTATCAAAGCGTTTATTCCAAGTCCGAGAAGCTTGCACCAGTCCATAAATGGATCACTGGAGCTTGCACACTTTGTTAGCTCCCTTTGGATAGACAAAACCTTCCGGTTGCATCATATACAACTCCTCTTCTAGAAATCCATTTAGGAATGCAGTTTTGACATCCATCTGCCAAATTGCATAATCATAAAATGCGGCAATTGCTAACATGATTCGGACAGACTTAAGCATCGCTACGGGTGAGAAGGTCTCATCGTAGTCAATCCCTTGAACTTGTCGAAACCCTTTTGCGACAAGTCGAGCTTTGTAGACAGTAATATTACCGTCGGCGTCAGTCTTCTTCTTGAAGATCCATTTATTCTCAATTGCTTGCCGATCATTGGGCAAGTCAACCAAAGTCCACACTTTGTTCTCATACATGGATCCCATCTCAGATTTCATGGCTTCAAACCATGTTGTGGAATCTGGGCTCACCATCGCTTCTTCATAGTTCGTAGGTTCATCATGATCTAGTAGCATGACTTCCAGAACTGGATTACCGTACCACTCTGGCGCGGATCTCACTCTGGTTGATCTACGAGGTTCAGTAGTATCTTGTTCTAAAGTTTCATGATCATTATCATTAGCTTCCTCACTAATTGGTGTAGGTGTCACGGAAACAGTTTTCTGTGATGCACTACTTTCCAATAAGGGAGCAGGTACAGTTACCTCGTCAAGTTCTACTTTCCTCCCACTCACTTCTTTCGAGAGAAACTCCTTCTCTAGAAAGTTTCCGAACTTAGCAACAAAAGTCTTGCCTTCGGATCTGTGATAGAAGGTGTATCCAATAGTCTCCTTTGGATATCCTATGAAGACACATTTCTCCGATTTGGGTTCGAGCTTATCAGGTTGAAGCTTTTTCACATAAGCATCGCAGCCCCAAACTTTCAGAAACGACAACTTTGGTTTCTTGCCAAACCATAGTTCATAAGGCGTCGTCTCAACGGATTTTGATGGTGCCCTATTTAACGTGAATGCGGCCGTCTCCAAAGCATAACCCCAAAACGATCGCGGTAAATCAGTAAGAGACATCATAGATCGCACCATATCTAGTAAAGTACGATTACGACGTTCGGACACACCATTACGCTGTGGTGTTCCGGGTGGCGTGAGTTGCGAAACTATTCCGCATTGTTTCAAATGTACACCAAACTCGTAACTCAAATATTCTCCTCCACGATCAGATCATAGAAACTTTATTTTCTTGTTACGATGATTTTCAACTTCACTCTGAAATTCTTTGAACTTTTCACACGTTTCAGACTTATGTTTCATTAAGTAGATATACCCATATCTGCTTAAGTCATCTGTGAAGGTGAGAAAATAACGATATCCGCCACGAGCCGCAATATTCATCGGACCACATACATCTGTATGTATGATTTCCAACAAATCTGTTGCTCTCTCCATAGTACCAGAGAATGGCGTTTTAGTCATCTTGCCCATGAGGCACGGTTCACAAGTACCAAGTGATTCATAATCAAGTGGTTCCAAAAGTCCATTAGTATGGAGTTTCTTCATGCGCTTTACACCGATATGACCTAAACGGTAGTGCCACAAATAAGTTGCACTATCATTATCAACTCTGCATCTTTTGGCTTCAACATTATGAATATGTGTGTTACTACTATCGAGATTCAATAAGAATAGACCACTCTTCAAGGGTGCATGACCATAAAAGATATTACTCATATAAATAGAACAACCATTATTCTCTGATTTAAATGAATAACCATCTCGCATCAAACAAGATCCAGATATAATGTTCATGCTTAACGCTGGCATCAAATAACAATTATTTAGGTCTAATATTAATCCCGAAGGTAGATGTAGAGGTAGCGTGCCGACCGCGATCACATCGACTTTGGAACCGTTTCCCACGCGCATCGTCACCTCGTCCTTAGCCAATCTTCGCTTAATTCGTAGTCCCTGTTTCGAGTTGCAAATATTAGCAACAGAACCAGTATCAAATACCCAGGTGCTACTGCGAGCATTAGTAAGGTACACATCAATAACATGTATATCACATATACCTTTGTTCACCTTGCCATCCTTCTTATCCGCCAAATACTTGGGGCAGTTCCGCTTCCAGTGACCAGTCTACTTGCAGTAGAAGCACTCAGTTTCAGGCTTAGGTCCAGACTTGGGTTTCTTCTCTTGAGCAGCAACTTGCTTGCTGTTCTTCTTGAAGTTCCCCTTCTTCTTCCCTTTGCCCTTTTTCTTGAAATTAGTGGTCTTGTTGAGCATCAACACTTGATGCTCCTTTTTGATTTCTACCTCCGCAACTTTCAGCATTGCGAAGAGCTCGGGAATAGTCTTATTCATCCCTTGCATATTATAGTTCATCACGAAGCTCTTGTAGCTTGGTGGCAGTGATTGGAGAATTCTGTCAATGACGCAATCATCTGGAAGATTAACTCCCATTTGAATCAAGTGATTATTATACCCAGACATTTTGAGTATATGCTCACTGACAGAACTGTTCTCCTCCACCTTGCAGCTATAGAACTTATTGGAGACTTCATATCTCTCAATCCGGGCATTTGCTTGAAATATTAACTTCAACTCCTGGAACATCTCATATGCTCCATGACGTTCAAAACGTCGTTAAAGTCCCGGTTCTAAGCCGTAAAGCATGGCACACTGAACTATCGAGTAGTCATCAGCTTTGCTCTGCCAGACGTTCACAACATCTGGTGTTGCTCCAGCAGCAGGCCTGGCACCCAGCGGTGCTTCCAGGACGTAATTCTTCTGTGCAGCAATGAGGATAATCCTCAAGTTACGGACCCAGTCCGTGTAATTGCTACCATCATCTTTCAACTTTGCTTTCTCAAGGAACCCATTAAAATTCAATGGAACAACAACACGGGCCATTTATCTACAATCATACATAAACAAGCAAGATACTATCAGGTACTAAGTTCATGATAAATTTAGGTTCAATTAATCATATTACTTAAAGAACTCCCACTTAGATAGACATCCCTCCAATCCTCTAAGTGATTACGTGATCCAAATCAACTAAACCATGTCCGATCATCACGTGAGATGGAGTAGTTTCATTGGTGAACATCACTATGTTGATCATATCTACTATATGATTCACGCTCGACCTTTCGGTCTCCGTGTTCCGAGGCCATATTTGTATATGCTTGGCTCGTCAAGTATAACCTGAGTATTCCGCGTGTGCAACTGTTTTGCACCCGTTGTATTTGAACGTAGAGCCTATCACACCCGATCATCACGTGGTGTCTCAGCACGAAGAACTTTCGCAACGGTGCATACTCAGGGAGAACACTTCTTGATAATTTAGTGAGAGATCATCTTATAATGCTACCGTCAATCAAAGCAAGATAAGATGCATAAAGGATAAACATCACATGCAATCAATATAAGTGATATGATATGGCCATCATCATCTTGTGCTTGTGATCTCCATCTCCGAAGCACCGTCATGATCACCATCGTCACCGGCGCGACACCTTGATCTCCATCGTAGCATCGTTGTCGTCTCACCAATCTTATGCTTCCACGACTATCGCTACCGCTTAGTGATAAAGTAAAGCATTACAGCGTGATTGCATTGCATACAATAAAGCGACAACCATATGGCTCCTGCCAGTTGCCGATAACTCGGTTACAAAACATGATCATCTCATACAATAAAATTTAGCATCATGTCTTGACCATATCACATCACAACATGCCCTGCAAAAACAAGTTAGACGTCCTCTACTTTGTTGTTGCAAGTTTTACGTGGCTGCTACGGGCTTAAGCAAGAACCAATCTTACCTACACATCAAAACCACAACGATAGTTTGTCAACTTGGTGCCGTTTTAACCTTCACAAGGACCGGGCGTAGCCACACTCGGTTCAACTAAAGTTGGAGAAACTGTCACCTGCAAGCCACCTATGTGCAAAGCACGTCGGGAGAACCGGTCTCGCGTAAGCGTACGCGTAATGTCGGTCCGGGCCGCTTCGTCCAACAATACCGCCGAAGATGTGGGGGGGCTCGGGAAGATGGCGTCGCCCCACCTCCCACCACCACCTCCCACCCCACCTCCGGCAATCTCCTCCCACTACCACTAAAACCCTAATCTTTCCCTACCAATCTCTCCAACGTCTCCCCCTCTCTCAGGGGTCATGGTTTTCTCATCGGGATCAACCCTTGGCTTGGACTTCTCCAAGGGTTTGGAGTTTGCGGATAAAGTTTTCAGATCTACTGGTTTTTCGGTCCACCCTACGGAGGACACAGGTCACTTCACATTGGTGGTGTCCTTTAGCCGTCATGTTTTCAGGCTCGATGATCATTCTATGGCGGCGGCTCTAGAGGTGGCTGTTGGTGGATCTGCGATTGAGTTGGGTGTTTCATGCTTACGTGACAAGGTTTATTCCTTCAACGTTTCTTCCAAGCAAGTTGGTTTTTCTATTGTTGATCTTCGATCTTTTGCTTGCCTGCAATTCAAATGTTATTTCAATCTTTGGGGCCGTGGAGGACCAAATTGGGTTCGAGAGTTTAAACTTTGGAAGTTGCAAAGTGATGCGGAATGGATTTTAGTTAGCCCATCTAAGAGACGGGCGGTGCTTGGGATGATCGCTATGCATAAACCACCGTCTAAGTCCTCTTTTAGATCTTCTGGTTCTGTGCAAAAGAAAATGTCTTTTGCAACGTTCCAAAGCTATGATGCATGCAAGGGTTATAGATATCCGGCCACGCAGGATTGTATTGATACTATTTCTGATGCTGGATATGTTGTCCCGGCAAATGAACGTTTGATCATTCGACCATCGCCGCTGGTGAATCTCCAGTGGACTGTTGCTTCTCCGTCGATTACTTTCGGTTCTGTTGACCCGCTGCGGATTCAACGGAATTCACCTGAGGCGGTTAGTTTGTTCTCATCTACTCTCGATTCTCCTACATCCCATGTTGGGCCAGCCCTCCATGACGGACTACAACCCACCACCCAGCCAATGGACATTCCGTCTACTCAGGAAGCTGTTGTTTTGTTTGATGAGATGGTCAATAACATGGTGGACCGAGTTCTAGCTTGTTCCAATTGTCACTAGCGGGGCCACTTGTCGGTCTCTTGTCCTATTTGCCTGGCTTGTTCACGTTATGGTCATCGTCGTCGGGATTGCATTAATTGGGCCCAGGATAATGGTTATGTTTGGAGAGTTAAGCACACAAAACAAAATCCAGAAAAATCTCCACTATTGGTTCCCATGCCCACCACGAGTCAACCTACTACTCCATCGCCTAGGGACTCCTCGGGTGTAGAGACGACCCACGCGCCGGCGCAGACGAGTCACATCACGTCTTCACCACTTTCCGTGCACCACCAACCTGCTACACCTCCACCAAAGCAAGCCATGGCAAATTTTCCACTGGATCCTCTTGAATTCCTTCCACCAGGGTTTGAGTTCATCGATGGAGGGCCAACCCGCGTGCCTCGGACTTTCTACTCTCCAGCCATTGCACCGGACCGTCGCCATGAGCAGTTTGCCATTGGCTTTGTTGAGCCTCCGCCGCCACCGGGACAGATCCATCACTTCAGGCAACTGGTTAGTGACTTTGTGATGACTCAGCTTCACCGTGACGTTCTTAGTGATCAGCAATGGATTGAGGGTGTTGGTTTGTTTGAGTTCCGATCTCCTGCATCTAGGCATGCTATTATAAATCATCCTCCTTATGATCTTGGCAATGGTCACTTTGTTCGGTTTGTTCCTCATGATCAAGGCATCAATCACAGAGCTATTCATGGTTTTCGTAGGGGCTGGATTATGATGTTAGGTGTTCCTTTGGACTACCGCACAACACAGCATATTTCTGAGGCAGTTAGCACCTTTGGTCGTTTTCATATCTGGCATCAGGATGATCCGCGGCTAGTCAGGACTCTTGTTTATGTTTCTTTCCCAAGCCCTCGGCAAGTACCAAGGGATGTGGTCTATCGTGAGTATGCAGACTTTGGAGCTACGCGTCTTTCTTGGACAGCACCTATCTATGTGCTCTCTGCAGAATTTGCCGACATTATGCCAGCTGATGAAGATTCGATGCCTTTCAATGGAAACCCTCATCCGTTGCCCAGGAACATGCACTTTGAAAATGTTAACTTTGTCATGCCTGAGTTTCCAGAGCTGGGTTGGAATGAGGACCCTCATGCTCATAATGATGATCCGCAGCCTCATAACCAGCATGACAATGTCATTGTTGAGGAGATTCATGATGATGAAGCACTACCTGCTTCCCAAGAGTCAGTGGTTTTACAGAACTCGGGGCCTGTTGATTCTACTTAGGGATCTGTCAATAATCAGCAAGGTGTTGTGGCAGCTTATGTGCCGCCTCTGATCCAGCCTCATGTTGTTATTGGTCAAGTTCTGACAGTTTTCAGACCAGAGCTTCCTCCAGTAATGCAATGGACAAGATCCTTTCAGCGTATGATGCCAGTCTTTGATACAATGCACATTCCTCGAGGGTTACAGTTCTTCAGTCCTTTCAAAGCAGTTCTACTATCTAAGCGCTCTTGGGAGTTATCTTTTTCTTACTCTGATATGAAAAACAAGATGGTTTTTCATCCTTCACCTGTTCGTCGGATGGTAAATATTCAAAGGAAGCCTCCTGTTGCTCGTACACTTTGTTTTGACAATGTTGTTGGGGATTGTGCCATGGTTGACCCAGCGTTGTCTGCGGTTGAGATGTATGCCTTTAATTTCTCTGCAGCCCCAAGTCAGCGTCCAGCTCGTGCTCGTAAATCAAAGTCTGTGATTGTTGAGTCTGAGGTTAGGCGCAGTGCCAGGCTCTCAGCTTTACGTGATGGCTTCAGGCATTCTACTCCAGCCAAGTCCCCTATGAAGAAACCTGCAGCAAAGCCCCAGAAGAAGCGCAAGGTTACTGTGGATGGTGAACTATCGCGGGCTCCTCCTCACGATGCAGATCAACATGTGCCGCCGCCCACGCCAATCAATGTGCTGCAGCAGGTTGGCCTTCGCCTCGGCATTGGGCCGGAGAAGCTCACTAAGGAGAAGCTTGAGGCTTCTTCTTGCAAGTCTTCTGCTCCTCCTAGCTCCAATGATAGCTGATCATTTCATTTGGTGGGGTTTATGGTTAACCCTTGTGAAAACCATTTATCTGCACTTATCTTTTAGGCTTTGTCTGAACTTTTATGCTATCCCTTGGCTGAACTGGTACTGTCATTATGTGACAGTCTTTTGCTGTTACTTAATTATGGTCTGTAATGAATCACAATGATGTTAGAGATTGGAAAGTTCTCTGTTGGAATGTGCAAGGTCTGAATTCAGATGACAGAAAGCGTGCAGTTCGTCAGAAAATCGATGAGAGTGCTTGTTCCATTGTTTGCCTCCAAGAAACAAAATGTGAGGTCATTGATCAGCGTTTCATCCGTAAGTGTTTTCCATGACGTTTTGATCAGTTTATCCATGTGCCTTCGTCTGGAGCCTCGGGTGGGTTGTTAGTCGTATGGAATACTGCTTTGTTTGCTGGGAAGCTTATTGAGTCCAATAGTTTTGGTATTATGGTGGAGTTCATGTCTGTTCATAACTCCCAAACCTGGACTCTAGTTTCAGTCTATGGACCCTGTCAAAATCCAGCTAGAGATAATTTTATTAATTGGTTGCATGATATAACTACCCCTGATGATGCTAACTGGCTGTTACTGGGTGATTTCAATTTCATGTGATCAATGGATAATAGGAATAAACCAGGTGGTGATATTAATGACATGTTCATCTTTAATGAGGTTATTGGGCATCTGGGCTTAATTGAATTACCTATCAAGGGCATAAGGTACACTTGGACAAATATGCAAACTGCTCCTTTGCTTGAACAGATTGATTGGTTTTTTACAACCCCTTCATGGACATGTTCTTTTCCTAACACTATGGTCCTTCCTCTGGCTAGAACCACTTCAGATCATGTGCCTTGTGTAGTGCAAATCAAAACCACTATTCCCAAGGCCAAAGTGTTTAGATTTGAAAATTACTGGACTAATTTGCCTGGTTTTCTTGATTGTGTCAGTGAATCTTGGAATAGACCAGTTCATAAGAAATCTTCTGCTGCTATAATATCTGCAAAGTTCAAAGCTCTCAGACAGGCACTCAAACACTGGCACATTAGCCTTTCTACCGTCAAAGCTCTAATTTCCAACTGCAATAAAGTAATTCTTTGTCTGGATAGTCTTGAGGAGTTAAGGCCTTTGTCTGGGCCTGAGGAAAATTTCAGGAAAATTGTAAAGTTACACTTGGAGGAAACTCTAAGGTTGCAATTTATCTACTGGAAGCAGAGATGTACCACTAGAAACATTAAAGTGGGAGAGGAAAACACCAAATTTTTCCATGCCATGGCCACAGAGAGATACATGAATAGCTCTATCTCTAGTATAACTTCTGATGATGGGCAAGTGACCTCTGATCATGCATCAATTGCTGGATTATTTCTGCAGGAGTTCAAGCAGAGAATGGGATGCACAAATAATACACAAATGGGTTTTGATATGCCAAATATTATTAAGAAGGTTCAGGGGCTAGATGACTTGACCAAGCCCTTTTCTGAGCAGGAAATTGATTGTGTTATTAAGGAAATGCCTCCTGACAGAGCACCTGGGCCAGATGGTTTCACTGGCCTTTTTCTTAAGAAGTGTTGGCACATAATTAAAGATGACTTTCGTCAACTGGTCAAAGAATTGTTTGAGGGGCACCTTGATTTGGAGTGTATCAACAGTTCTCTCATAACCTTGATCCCAAAAAAGCTTTCACCTGAGGGTTTGAATGATTACAGGCCAATATCTTTGACAAATACTTGTTTGAAATTCCTCACTAAACTTTTGGCAAACAGGTTGCAGAAGGTCATCCTTTCCTGCATTCATAAAAACCAATATGGGTTTATTAAATCCAGGTCTATTCAGGATTGTCTAGCTTGGTGCTTTGAGTATATTCACCAGTGTAATGCTTCAAAAAGACCAATAGTGCTGCTGAAATTGGATTTTACTAAAGCCTTTGATACTATTGAGCATGATGCCATTCTTAGAATCTTAAGATACAAGGGTTTCAATGAAAAATGGATCTCCTGGATGCAAACTATTTTGTCTTCTGGCTCTTCTTCTGTACTTCTTAATGGTGTTCCTGGTAACCATTTTAAATGTAAGAGAGGAGTCAGGCAAGGAGACCCAATGTCACCTCTTCTTTTTGTCCTTGCCGCCGACCTGCTTCAGTCTGTTGTCAACGACATGTGCAGTAAAGGAATTCTGACTTTGCCAATCCCTTCCAACAGTCAGGATTACCCCATTGTTCAGTATGCTGATGATACACTAATTGTGTTGCCTGCTATTGATCACCAACTGCTTGCTCTTAAAGACATGCTTGATGTCTTTGCTGCGACAGCAGGATTATCTGTAAATTTTACAAAATCCCTTATGGTGCCTATGAACTTGTCATCTGATGAAGCTAACAGGTTGGCCTCAATTCTTGGCTGTAGCATAGGAACCATGCCTTTTACTTACTTGGGTCTACCCATGGGGACTACAAGGCCCTCAATCCAAGACCTCATGCCCCTTGTGCATAGGATTGAAAGAAGATTGTCTGCCACTTCATGTTTTCTGAATCAAGGTAGCAGGTTGCAGTTGCTCCACTCTGTCCTAACATCAATGCCTATATACTTCCTGTGCACACTGGTCATCCCATCTGGAATTTTGAAGCAAATTGAAAGGATTCAGAGACAATGTCTATGGAGAGGAAACTCTAATACTCCGAGACAATCTCTGGCCGCCTGGGACTTAGTATGCTTACCAAAAAACAAAGGGGGTCTTGGTGTGCTTAATCTCAGGGTGCAGAATGAGGCCTTGCTTATGAAGTTCTTGCACAAATTCTATAATCATCATGACATCCCCTGGGTTGGCCTTATTTGGAATGCCTACTATGCCAACTCTGTCCCTCATACTACCACGCTCTGTGGATCTTTTTGGTGGCGTGATGTGTTTAAATTGGTTGACAAATATTGTCAGATGGCTACTCCAGTGTTGGGTGATGGCAGGTCCATTCTCTTTTGGTCTGACAGATGGATGGCTGAGCTTAAGGGTTCCTGTCTCAGGGAAAAATTTCCCAGGCTCTTCTCCTTTGTTATTGATGAGCAACTTTCAGTGTCTGATGTGCTTTCCCAGGAGTTTTTGTCAAATTTACATTTGCCCATCTCTACACAGGCCTTTGCTGAGCTGGAATGTCTTCAACAGTTGACTCATGATTATTCTTGCTCTGCAACTCATGACGCATGGATTTGGCCTTTTCATAAGGGTTGTTTCAGACCCAAATCCTTCTATGTGTATGAGCATCAACATATTGTTGTTGATCCAATCTTCCAATGGATTTGGAAATCTTCATGTACATTGAAAATCAAAATGTTTGGTTGGTTACTGTTGAGAGATCGTTTAAACACCGGAGACATACTACTCAGAAGGCATTGGCATGTGGAAGATCATACTTGTGTCCTATGTCCATATCTGATCCATGAAGATTGTGCACATCTGTTCTTCTCTTGTAATTTTAGCATTAGAGTCTGGAATTACCTGCAGATTATCTGGGACCCACAACCTGGGATGACAACTTACAACATGGCAGTAAAGGCTAGGAAGGATTTTGGGCATTCTTTCTTCACTGAAGTGGTCTTTACAGCAGCTTGGAACATTTGGATCTTGAGGAATGGCAAGGTTTTCAGGAATGAGACACCTTCTTTCAGAGCATGGAGGCATAACTTCATCCATGACATAACCCTTCTTTCTCATAGGATAAAATGTAAATACAAGGATAGTCTTCTAACTTGGATCTCTAACCTTCCTTAGGTAGTGTTTTCTTTGCCCTGCTTGGGTTGTAACTTTGTAAGTATCTCTGTCTTCCTCTTTTCTCTTCTTGTATGGACTTGTAATAGGACTATGTTCTTTGTTGTTTTCAATAAAGAGCTGTGAGGCTGTTGCCTTGCAGTACATATTCAAAAAAAATACCGCTGAACCAAAGTATGACATGCTGGTAAGCAGTATGACTTATATCGCCCACAACTCACTTGTGTTCTACTCGTGCATATAACATCAACATATAAAACCTAGGCTCGGATGCCACTGTTGAGGAACGTAGTAATTTCAAAAAATTTCCTACGCACACGCAAGATCATGGAGATGCATAGCAACGAGAGGGGAGAGAGTGATCTACGTACCCTTGTAGATCGACAACGGAAGCGTTAACTTGGTTGATGTAGTCGTATGTCTTCACGGCCCGACCGATCAAGCACCAAAACTACGGCACCTCCGAGTTCTAGCACACGTTCAGCTCGATGATGATCCCCGGACTCCGATCCAGCAAAGTGTCGGGGAAGAGTTCTATCAGCACAATGGCGTGGTGACGATCTTGATGTACTACTGTCGCAGGGCTTCGCCTAAGCACCGCCACAATATTATCGAGGACTATGGTGGAAGGGGGCACCGCACACGGCTAAGAATATGATCACGTGGATCAAGTTGTCTCTAGGGGGTGCCCCTGCCTCTGTATATAAAGGTTCAAAGGAGGGGGGCCGGCCGGCCATCATAGGGCGCGCCAGGAGGAGTCCTACTCCTTCTGGGAGTAGGACTCCCCCCCTTTCCTAGTTGGAATAGGATTCGCGGAGGGGGGAAAAGAGGAGAGAGAGGAGGAAGGGGGGCTGACCCCCTCTCCTTGTCCTATTCGGACCAAGGGGGGAGGGGCGCGCGACCCATCTCTGGCCACCTCTCCTCTCTTCCACTAAGGCCCACTAAGGCCCATATACCTCCCGGGGGGTTCCGGTAACCTCCCGGTAATCCGGTAAAATCCCGATTTCACCCGGAACACTTCCGATATCCAAACATAGGCTTCCAATATATCAATCTTTATGTCTCGACCATTTTGAGACTCCTTGTCATGTCCATGATCACATCCGGGACTCCGAACAACCTTCGGTACATCAAAACGCATAAACTCATAATATAACTGTCATCGAAACCTTAAGCGTGCGGACCCTACGGGTTCGAGAACAATGTAGACATGACCGAGACACGTCTCTAGTCAATAACCAATAGCGGGACCTGGATGCCCATATTGGTTCCTACATATTCTACGAAGATCTTTTATCGGTCAGACCGCATAACAACATACGTTGTTCCCTTTGTCATCGGTATGTTACTTGCCCGAGATTCGATCGTCGGTATCCTATACCTAGTTCAATCTCGTTACCGGCAAGTCTCTTTACTTGTTCTGTAATACATCATCCCGCAACTAACTCATTAGTTGCAATGCTTGCAAGGCTTTAAGTGATGTGCATTACCGAGAGGGCCCAGAGATACCTCTCTGACAATCGGAGTGACAAATCCTAATCTCGAAATACGCCAACCCAACATGTACCTTTGGAGACACCTGTAGAGCTACTTTATAATCACCCATTTACGTTGTGACGTTTGGTAGCACACAAAGTGTTCCTCTGGCAAACGGGAGTTGCATAATCTCATAGTCATAGGAACATGCATAAGTCATGAAGAAAGCAATAGCAACATACTAAACGATCGGGTGCTAAGCTAATGGAATGGGTCATGTCAATCAGATCATTCAACTAATGATGTGATCCCGTTAATCAAATAACAACTCTTTGTCCATGGTTAGGAAACTTAAGCATCTTTGATCAACGAGCTAGTCAAGTAGAGGCATACTAGTGACACTCTGTTTGTCTATGTATTCACACATGTATTATGTTTCCGGTTAATACAATTCTAGCATGAATAATAAACTTTTATCATGATATAAGGAAATAAATAATAATTTTATTATTGCCTCTAGGGCATATTTCCTTCACATACGAGTACAAGAGTAAGATGAGAAACTACGCAGCGGTCCTAAGCTAGAAGTGATCAAGAAGTGATCCTGAACTACTTACGTTCAAACATAACCCCACTGTGTTCTCTTCCCGAACCTCGTCGAAAAGAGACCATCATGGTTACACACGCGGCTGGTGTATTTTAATTAAGTCGAGTGTCAAGTTCTCTACAATCGGATATTAACAAATTTCCATCTGCCACATAACCGCAGGCACGGCTCTCAAAAGTTTAAACCCTGTAGGGGTGTCCCAGCTTAGCCCATGACAAGCTCATGATCCACAGAGACAATCCTCCATCGCGGGACCCTCCGATCAGACTCGGAATCGTGGTGCACAAGATATTTTGACAATGGTAAAACTAGTCCAGCAAGACCTCCCGATGCACCGACCTAGCCTGATAGGAGGTGCACATATCTCATTCTCAGGGTACACCGGATGGGTCAGCCTACAAGTATATACCAAATACCTCGAGTTTCCCCGAGGTGGCCCCGCAGTCTGCCCGGTTTGGACCAACACTCATGAGGAGCACTGGCCCGGGTTGTTGATTAAGTCCACGGGGTCCGGAAAGTCCCTATGCAAGTTTTTAGTTATTATTAGGCAAATGGTAAAACCAATGTTGGGCCTTCTTGGAGGAGTTTTATTCAAAATGAACTATCAAGAGGGGCCCATAAACCCTCACCGTGTTAGGGACGCAAAATCAAGGAACATACGACTAGTATGACGGAAACTAAGGCGGCAAGAGTGGAACAAAACACCAAGAAAAAGGCCAAGCCTTCCAGCCTTTACTAAGTATATAGATGCATTAATTAAATAAGAGATATTGTTATATCCCAACATATCCATGTTCCAACATGGAACAACCTGCAAGGCACCTGCAACTAGCAATGCTATAAGAGGGGCTGAGCAAAAGCGGTAACATAGCCAAACAACGGTTTGCTAGGAAGGTGGGTTAGAGGCTTAACATGGCAATATGGGAGGCATGATAAACAAGTGGTAGGTAGCGCGACATAGTGATAGAACGAACAACAAGCAAGCAAAGATAGAAGTGATATCAGGGGTAATGATCATCTTGCCCGCAAAGTTCTCAGGGTTGTCAAAAGCTTGCTCCTCGTAAACATACTCGACAGGATCCTCGTTCACAAACTCGTCTCCTGGCTCTTCCCAAAGCAAGAACACAAGCAATGGAATAACAATCAATCACGGTGCAATGCACAAGCAACATGATGCAAGACATGGCATGGGATGCAAGATATGATGTGCAATGCATATGAGTACTCCGGAAGGGAAAGGATGACCATGGCATCAACTTGGCTGTAACACCCACGATGCGGCTATATCTCCCACGTGTCGGAGCACGACTTAGAGGCATAACCGCATAGTAGGCATGTCGCAAGAGGGGTAATCTTTGCACATCCCATGTACTGAATTAGAAAGGGATAAAGAGTTGGCTTACAATCGCCACTTCACATAATACATAAATATAGCATTACATCATCCAGAATACAATCAAGGTCCGACTACGGAACCAAAATAAAAGAAGACCACCCCTAATGCTAGATCCCCGATCGCCCCAACTGGGCTCCACTACTGATCACAAGGAAACTAAACACAACAACGAAAAGGTCTTCATTGAGCTCCGACTTGAGCTCAGTTACGTCACCTGCACAGGTATCATCGGCACCTGCAAACTGGTTTTGGAAGTAACTGTTAGTCACGGGGACTCAGCAATCTCACACCCTCGCGATCAAGACTATTTAAGCTTAAGGGTAGGAAAAGGTAGTGAGGTGGAGCTGCAACAAGCACTAGCATATATGGTGGCTAACTTACGCAAATGAGAGAGAGAAGACAAGCAAAGTACGGTCGTATACTAGAAGTGATCAAGAAGTGATCCTGAAACTGCTTACGTTCAAGCATAACACAAGAACTGTGTTCACTTCCCGGACCCCGCTGAGAAGAGACCATCACGGCTACACACGCGGTTGATTCATTTTAATTAAGTTAAGTGTCAGGTCTTGTACAACCGGATATTAACAAATTCCCATCTGCCCATAACCGCGGGCACGGCTTTCAAAAGTTCATAACCCTGCAGGGGTGTCCCAACTTAGCCCATCACAAGCTCTCACGGTCAACGAAGGATGTTCCTTCTCCCAGGAAGACCCGATCAGACTTGGAATCCCGGTTACAAGACATTCCGACAATGGTAAAACAAGACGAGCAAGACCGCCCGATGCGTCGACATCCTAATAGGAGCTGCACATATCTCGTTCTCAGGGCAACACCGAATGAGCGCTCTGTACAACTAAAACCAGCCCTCAAGTTTCCCCGAGGTGGTGCTGCAAAGGACTCTAGTTCGGACCAACACTTAGAGAAGCACTGCCCCCCCGGGGGTTTAAAATAAAGATGACCCTTGAGTCTGCAGAACCCAAGGGAAGGTGATAGGTTGTTAGTGCAAATGTAAAACCAAGGTTGGGCCTTGCTGGAGGAGTTTTATTCAAAGCAAACTGTCAAGGGGTTCCCATAACACCCGACCGCGTAAGGGACGCAAAATCAAGGAACATAACACTGGTATGACGGAAACTAGGGCGACAAGAGTGGAACAAAACACCAGGCATAAGGCCGAGCCTTCCACCCTTTACCAAGTATATAGATGCATTAAAGTAAATAACATATAATAATAATATCCCAACAATAACCATGTTCCAACAAGGAACAAACTCCATCTTCACCTGCAACTAGCAACGCTATAAGAGGGGCTAAGCAAAGCGGTAACATAGCCAAACAACGGTTTGCTAGGAAAGGTGGGTTAGAGGCTTGACATGGCCATATGGGAGGCATGATATAGCAAGTGGTAGGTATCGCGGCATAGCAATAGAGCGAGCAACTAGCAATCAAAGATAGAAGTGATTTCGAGGGTATGGTCATCTTGCCTGCAAAGTTCTCCGAGTTGACGAAAGCTTGATCCTCGTTAGCATACTCAACAGGTTCCTCGATCACGAACTCGTCTCCCGGCTCTACCCAAAGCAAGAACACAAGCAAAGGACCAACAATCAATCAAGGTGCAATGCACAAGCAACATGATGCAAAACATGGCATGATATGCGAGATGTGATATGCAATGCATATGCGAGCTCCAGAAGGGAAAGATTGAACCAGGCCTCAACTTGGCAAACCAGGTGTGCCGCTAAAAAGATGAGATGATTTTGGCCGAAATCAATATAAAGGTCACCGGAATCGGATGCACGGTTTGCAAATGGCAAGCAAAACAAGAATGGCACAATCCTGCGATTAACAGCACGATGCCAACAAGAATGCAACAAGAACCTAAGCTACTGCACCCCAACATAGCAACAAAGCACATGGCAGTGATCTACTCAAGATGCTTGACAAAATATGAACACTGAGCTACGGCTAAAACACAAAAGAGCAGGTTCAAACAAGCATGGCAAAAGTGCAAAAGATATCAACATCACAGACTTAGTGAAAATAACAACATGCCAGGAATTAACATCAGGAAGACATGTTTAGACCAAGCAAACAACATGATACAGGAAACGAACATGGCAATACAAGGCACGGCATGAATCTACTCAAAGCATAGAACAAAAGTCCCTTACTGACCATAAGCCAAAAGGGCACAAAAAATATGATGGCACACATGTAAACATAGCAAGTTTCGTTAACAGATTCAGACTTAGCAGAAAAACTGGGCATGGCAAAAACAGAAATACGAAGGCCTCTTTGCGAGCTCGATTCACTCAACACAAGGCATTGCATGACAAGATAAGCATATAAACAACAAGAATACATGATCAAGAGGCTAACCGTGGCAAGAACAAGCTCATAGCATGCATGGATCAACTACAACAACCTTGGCAAAATTGATTAACATGTAAACAATCTGCCAGGAACATTTTATAGAAAAAGTAGAGCAAGATTAAGTCATGCTAGGGTACTCCATAAATGCAAACATGGGCATGGATGGATAGAGCATAACCATATGTCCGAATCATCCTTACTGAAGATACTCAAACAAAGCATGGATCTCACTGTAGAAACATGAATACATGGCATAAAAATAACCGCAGAGCAAAGACTTCATGAAATTCTAAGTCTCTGAAATCAGCAATATCACGAGAGCTACTTTGCATGCATGTGCTAGTCACCACAAAGATCACAAAAATACATGGCATACACCCCTGTAAAGATGGCATGGCATAGACCAAAATACATGTAGAGCTCATGACCATATGCAGCACACAACAAATGTAGCAAAAATGACAAATACTCATACTCTGCTAAGAATCAGCACCTAACAATTTATAGCACTCTTGCATCCATGATTTGGGCATTAAGATGGACTCAAAGAAGCATGGCACAATGGAACAAAATTAAGAGCACATCCTGATGAACATTTTTATATATCATATGCACAAAACGAACCACCGAGCACTAAGTTATGGCATGATGAAGGGAGCATCATAATTCATGAGGGGAAAAAGGACTAAGGCGATTTTTACCCTACAGATCTGGATCTAGGTTATTGGGGCACGCATCCCGAGGTCAACTCCGGCGAGGGAGGGCTTGCTCTGGCGAGGGAGGAAGGCGAGGGAGTTGCCGGAGGAGGGCGGATCCGGCCGTCCCCCGTTCAGATCCGGCGGTGGGTGGTGGCTCCGGCCACCTCGGCACGGATTCGAGGCAAGGCGGCTCGCAGGGACGCGGGAGCTCCTGTGGCGAGCTCCGGCCGATGAGTGCTGAGCGGGGCGGCAGAGGCACTTGGCGGCGGTGGGCTTCTGGGCGGCAGGGACGACAGACGGTGGCGCGGGGTGGCCAGCGCCGGCGAGGGAGCGGTGGGAGCGCCGGCGAGCGGGCGCGGGGCGACAGCCCAGATCTGGCGTGGGGCGGGCCGGCCTCGGGCCCCGGCGGGCCGCGGCGGGCGCGGAGGAGAAAGAGGGTGGCGGGGTGACATGGAACGCCGTGGTTGGCTGCGGAGGTGGAGGCAGACATGTCCGGCGAGGGAAGGACTTGTCCGGCGGCGGAGAGGGGAAAAAGCTAGGGTTTCATCTGCACGAAATTTCGGGGAGGCACACATATATATAGGTAGGAGGAGGTAGGAGTTACCAAATGAGGCGCAGTTTTCGCCCACGCGATCGTGATCCGATGGCGGAGGACATGGGATAGGTTTGGAAGGGTTATTGGACCGTTTTGGAGGGGTGTTGGGCTGAAACACACAAGAGGCCTCCACGGTTACTCGGTTAACCGTTGGAGTATCAAACGGACTCCAAATGACACGAAATTTGACAGGCGGTCTACCGGTGGTGTACGAAGGCCGCTTGGCAAATCTAGGTCCATTCCGAGAATGTTTAACACCTGCTCACGAAAGGAGAACAAAAGGGGCGCCAGAGGACGTAGGAGTGTCGGATTGCAAAACGGACAATGGGGAAAATGCTCGGATGCATGAGACGAACATGTATGCAAATGCGATGCACATGATGACATGATATGAGATGCATGACATGAACAAAATGCAAAACAAAGACAAAACCCAACCATAGAAGAAATATCATATCGCATCTCCGGAAAAGGCAAGGGTCGGAGTTACAAATAAGGAAAGTTGTATCCGGGGCGTTACAACACTCCACCACTATGAAAGGATCTCGTCCCGAGATCTAGGATGGCATCGGAGGGAAAAAGGAAGAGGTAGATAAGAGGTAAAACAAAGTTGCTTCTTTGAGAAACGAGTGAAACCAAAGAACCTTGCGAGGTTGAACAAATTGAAAGAAAGAATACAACGAAGATGAAGGAATTTGAAAACACTCCGTTAGAAAAGAGGAACAAGCAACATTATGAGAACCTTGTAGGTTGAAAGAACATAAGAAAAGGGTTTCAATGTAGAAGAAGTACATGCAAGCACTCCGGTAGCAACGAAATGTACAAGGAACGATAAAGATCAATTACGATAACACTCCGATTGGAAAAGGAAGGCATAGAATATGATCTTGACAAGATGAGAGGATACTTGATGAAATCAACAACACACTGCCTCCGGAACAAATGTAAGAATGGAATCAAAAGAACAGAGGAGAAAACAACATCTTCTACCTCAAATGAGCTTGAAAAAGCATCTTTAGGAGAAGGGTCGAACGGAGTTGTTGGGAAAAACCAACAATGAAAAGAGTAAGCTTGTTGTGGGATTATGTAACACCCTCGATGCGGCTATATCTCCCACGTGTCGAAGCACAACTTAGAGGCATAACCGCATTGAAAGCAATGTCACAAGTGAGGTAATCTTCACACAACCCATGTAATACATAAGGGAAAGATATACATAGTTGGCTTACAATCGCCACTTCACACAATACATGAATAAAGCATTACATCAACCAAATACACTCAAGGCCCGACTACGGAGCCAAAATAAAAGAAGACTACCCCAAATGCTACACAGACCCCCGATCGTCCCGACTGGGCTCCACTACTGACCAATTGGAAAACGGAACAACATAAAGAACACGATCTTCATAGAGCTCCTCCTTGAGCTTGGTTGCGTCATCTGCACGGTATCCTCGAAACCTGCAAGCTGGTTTTGAAAGTATCTATGAGTCACGGGGACTCAGCAATCTCACACCCTCGCAATCAAGACTATTTAAGCTTATAGGACTGGTAAAAGGTAATATGTGGAGCTGCAGCAAGCGACTAGCATATATGGTGGCTAACCTGTTCGCAAAAGAGAGCGAGAAGAGAAGGCAAAGCACGATCGAGAAACTATGATCAAGAAGTGATCCTAGAACAACCTACGTCAAGCATAACTCCAACACCGTGTTCACTTCCCGGACTCCGCCGGAAAGAGACCATCACGGTTACACATGCGGTTGATGCATTTTAATTAAGGTCAACTTCAGGTTTTCTACAACCGGACATTAACAAATTTCCATCTTCCCATAACCGCAGGCACGGCTTTCGAAAGTTCAATCCCTGCAGAGGTGTCCCCACTTAGCCCATAACAAGCTCTCACGGTCAACGAAGGATACTCCTTCTAGCGGGAAGACCCGATCAGACTCGGAATCCCGGTTACAAGACATTTCGACAATGGTAAAACAAGACCAGCAAGACCACCCGCTGTGCCGACAAATCCCGATATGAGCTGCACATATCTCGTTCTCAGGGCACACCAGATAAGCTAAGCGTACAGGAGCCGATGTAACCCAAGTTGCCAAGGGATGGCCCTGCACAGTGCTCTAGTTTGGACCAACACTCAGAGGAGCACTGGCCCGGGGGTTGAAATAAAGATGACCCTTGAGTCTGCAGAACCCAAGGGAAATAAAAGGCTAGGTGGAGAATGGTAAAACCAATGTTGGGCCTTGCTGGAGGAGTTTTATTCAAGGTGAACTGTCAAGGGGTTCCCATTATAATCCAACCGCGTAAGGAACGCAAAATCCGGGAACATAACACCGATATGACGGAAACTAGGGCGGCAAGAGTGGAACAAAACACCAGGCATAAGGCCGAGCCTTCCACCCTTTACCAAGTATATAGATGCATTAATTAAATAAGATATATTGTGATATCCCAACAAGTAAACATGTTCCAACAAGGAACAACATCTCCATGTTCCAACAAGGAACAAACTTCAATCTTCACCTGCAACTAATAACGCTATAAGAGGGGCTGAGCAAAGCGGTAACATAGCCAAACAACGGTTTGCTAGGACAAGGTGGGTTAGAGGCTTGGTTCAACAATATAGGAGGCATGATAAGCAAGTGGTAGGTATCGCAGCATGGGCATAGCAAAAGAGCGAGCAACTAGCAAGCAAAGATAGAAGTGATTTTGAGGGTATGGTCATCTTGCCTGAAATCCCGCAAGGAAGAAGAACGAGTCCATGAAGAAGACAAAAGGACGTAGTCGAGCGAATCCTCACAACTCTGGAACGGAACCGAAGCTCACGAGAAAGGCAACCCGGAAAGAAGCAAACAACATAGTAAACAACCACCACAAAAGCATGGCATGATGCGCAAACAAGTATGATGCATGTCCGGTTTAATGAGGCATGGCATGGCAAAGTGCACAAACAATCCTACAAATTAAGTGGAGCTCAATATGCATCGGGGTGCATATTGCCAAAACACCACATAACGTATTTAGTTCGATCTTGTTTATGTACCCAACAATATTAAATGTTGATTAACATGGCAAGAGGGTGAAGCAAAGTAAAAGTACCTATCTAGTCAAGTTTAAATGAGGCCGGAAGCAACGAACAACAATTCCGGTAAATCCCCATATGCATATATTAGGTTTGGTACTGTTCTGCCCTAAACACAATTTTAGAGTTATTAAACATGCAAAGTGATGCCACCATGTTAAACTAGACATTTTCCACCCCATTTACATATAAAGTTTAATAGATTTGGAGCTACGGTTAATTAGTTATGGAATAAAACATTTTAACAAGGCAATAGGCAAAGTATATGCAAACATCATTTTAAACATGGATGAAAATGACATATTATGAAACTAGATGAAAAACTAAGCATATTTCCTATATAAATCATTTTAATCCGATGCGCGGTTTGTGAGATATTAAATGCATGAACTCTAGGGACTTTTCTGCAAAACAGGAATTCACTGGAAAAAGAAGAAAAAAACGTTCAGGCAGGAAAAAATATGTCCATGGGCTGAAACCACCTAGCCCAACAAAAACAGGATAGGGGCTGGGCGCTGCTCACATGGGCCAAGGCCCGGCTGGTGGAGAGGGGAGGCCGGCAGGGGGCACGCAGCTGGCCTGCTAGCCCTCTGTTCGATCAACGCGTGCGAGACGAGCTGCTGCTGTACTCGTTCCTGAAGAAACAGAAACAGGAGCAGAGCCATGGCAATGGAGAAGAAAACGGCGAGGGTCTTGGCGACAGGGTCGACGGGAACCGGTCGGAACGGGGGGAACTGAGCGCGGGGAGGTGCCTGGGTTCAAATCCGGCAAGGGGAGTCACAGATTGGAGCTCGGGACGGTCGGCGCGCGATGATCTCCTACAGGACATAGGAACGAGAAAGGGGTCAGGGAGGAAGAGAAGAAGGAGCTGGGGCGCACGGCGACCTGCGGAGCTCCGGCGAGGCGTTCGTCCCTGGTTCGTTCGAAGAGGCGAGGCGCTGGGGTCGTGCGTCGTTCGTTCGACAAGGGAAGCAACGGCAGCAGCAGGTTAGGTCGGCGACAGCACCGGTGGCCGGGGACGTTTTTCGTCTTGGTGGTGCTCTGGCCTTGCAGAAGAAACAAGGCGACCACGCGATTAGCAGCAGTAGTAGGAGAAGAACAGCAAGAAACTGGGAGGAGGCGCGGTGAGGAGGACCTGCGGGTCGGAGCAAATTGACGGCGGGGCCATGGCGTGGTGCTGCTCTCGATCCACCATGGATCGAGGCACAGGAGGAGGGGAGGAGGCGCGGAGCAGCCTGCTCAAGCTCGAGGGTGAGGGCGGCGCTCGGGGGTTGGTCGATGCTCTGCTCGGTGGTGCTCTGGTCGGGGCTCTCGGGAGGAGGAGGTTGCGGGATTGGGTGGATCGAGGGGAGGAGGAGGTTGGACCGGTGCTGAAAACGAGGGAGTTGGTCGGGATCGGCTGGAAAAGGGTGGATGGATATGGGAGGATCCCGATGAAGAGAGTGGCGGCGGCGAGGAGGATTGGTGGATTGGACAGGATAGGCTAGGGTTTGACTGGTTATTTATAGTATTGGATTTTTGGTTAGGGGCTATCTGAAGCCTTCGATCGAAATCGAACGGTTGAGAAAAATAGGTTAGGAAGTCTAATAAACAAAACGGAGATGTTTTGTAGACGTTTGGGGATGTTCCGGATCCAACGATGACAACTGTCCGGTTCGGGTCCGGGACAGATTTTGGACGCGCACGGGAGGAGGCTGCAGGCCGACGAGAGAGGTTAGGTTGGACCTGGCGGTAGGTAGTGAGCCGTGTAGACGGTCTCGAGCTGAGAGAAGAGAAGAGAGGGAGGCCCGGTGACTGTTTCCGGAGACCGAAAACGTCCGACGTTAGACCGGCTATACTGTCGCTATAGTTATCCGTTGGGGCATCAAACGATCTCCGAATGCGAAGAAACTGGACAGGCGGTCTATCTACACTATAATAAGACCACACATCAACTCTCATCCCATTCCGAGAACATTTTCCGGCCACTTATAAAATACTATTTCGGACATGCCACGGGCGCGTGCAAGTGTGTCTGGGCTCAGAACGGACAACGGAGAGAACGAGGAGGCCGGGACAGATGCAAGTTTTGAAAACATGATGATGCAATGCACATGATGACATGATAAGATGCAAAACGCAAGCGAATGACAAGCCAACAACAACAAATAAGTGGAGGACACCTGGCACATCGGACTCGGGGCGTCACAGATTATGGAAAACATCTCGAAATCTTGAGGTGAAATTCTACCACTAACGGAAACGATAGACTGAATTGATATGAACAAGGAGACGAGAAACTTATTTCACCGGGAGGATGAATGAAGAACTTGGATCATTTATAAGAACCATAAATAGTAACAATCCTTAGGAAAGCTTTAGGTGAAATATAACCCAAGATAACTCCCAAGAATAGATTGATGGGTTTAAATATCTCATTCCTGAACTTGTGAATCATGAAACACACAGAAATTGTCAAAAATGACATAACACCATCTCAAAAGATAAGGTAGAAAGAATTGCACTTCGGAATGCAAGATGAACAATACTTGAGCTCCTTTGAAAAGAATCTCGATGAATACTTCGAGAAGGAATTAAATCCTTGATGAACCATCATGTAGAGCCTCCATGAAGAACTCCGGTAATAAAACAATGATCAAACGAAAAGAAAGAAAAAGTTGAAAACACAAGGTGAAGCCTTGCGATGATTTAGATGGAGCTTCGCGACGAGATAATGCGGAAAAACTTGGAACTCCGGAAAAGAAAGATGAAACAATTGAAACCAAGAATTTGATGAACCTACGGAATAAGGAATTAATCACTTGGATGAAACAAGAATAAGAATTAGATTATGCTTATCCTTCACCAATTAAATTGATGACAAGCAACGGATTTGGCATACTACTCATTCTGATTGGAAAAAATAAAAATAAAGGAGAGATATAGCGTAAACTCAATGGACCATCGGTAGGATTTGGAAACAACGAATGAATTGATATGATAACGAAGAAAGAACAATCTTTGAACAAACCACCGTAAGAATTGGAAAAGAACGAAGTAAAGGGATGAATCACCGGTAAGAATTAGCAAATGAACGAAGAAAAGATAAAGAAACACCAGGGAGAATTAGAGAACGAATGACGATACTTGATGGAAATTTGGATACATGAGAACGAAGATCTCACGAGCAGACTAGAGAATACTTGTGCGATGCACCGGTAAGATTTAGAGAAAGAGAGCTGAAAGCTGAGAATGAATAATTCTGAGATGATGGCCTCCGAAGAATCAAACTGAAAAGACTCCTGAATTGCTCCAGATTGGTGAAAAGAATTCTCACAATTGAAAACAATTATGAGAGGATGGCATAAGGCTAGCATCATGAATCTTGAAGAGAATGGAGCAAGATATGGAGGAAAACTCTTCTTCGGTCTTCAAATGTTGAGAATGACGACGAGAAACACCACCATGAATTGTTGAGACACTTCGGAATGAAGAAATAGAAAGGTTGAACCAACGATGAAAAGAGTGTGAAAGATCTTGGAGAAGGCATTTGACTGATGATAACTCATTCTTATGTCAAACTTTGAAATGAATTGAAAATAACTCTGGAAAAAGAGAAGAAGAGTCAGGTAAGATCCCGAGAAAAGACCTGTGGGTTAGGGCCCACTCAAGAGAAACACCGTTGAAATGATTACTTGAAAAGGAGATTGCACCGGTTGAATTAAATGGCTTGAATGAGATAACATCCTCGAAAGAGCTTGAACACAAGCAGAGTGGAAACACGAATCTTCGAGATATCTTGAGCACTCCGGAACAAATGAATAGCGAGAGGTGAATGATTAAGAAGTGCACCGGCATGAGAAAACATTTGAAACAAGGAAGGTATATGATCGACAAAGCTTGACTTGAATCCACCGGAGAAGAAAAGAATGAAGAATGATAAACTTGAAGCTCCGTTAGTATCTTCCTGAGAATCACCGGATAAGAACATTGACAGAAAAGAATGGAGAGGCTTCCCATCAATAAAATGGATACTTGATTAAGAAATCAAAGTCCTTTAAGAAAAAGGGTGGGAGGGCGGGAAAACAAAGTCAACTTGGAGACGGATGAAACGAACACCATTGAGAAGAACTGAAAGGTGGTCTTGCGAATGTTGACATGATCGGATCCACTTGAAGAGAAACACGCCGGATGAAAAAGAATTAACATGACAACCTCGATGATCAAAACGGATTAGTACTCACATAGAAATATGAGAACACCGCTTAGGAAAGGTATGGAATCAACATTTGACTTCGAAGCAACTCGAATACCACAAAAACAAAGGATTGGCTTGCAAAATAAGCCAGAACAAACATATGATAGATCCCATATCGCATCATGTGTCTGTTGGAAAGATATCCTACGATATACTTGAATTCCCACTTATAAACTCCCGAAACTTTCCGGTTATGCAATCAGGTGTTGGGGATACAGGGGAAGCATAATATCTCACCCAAAACTAGCAAATCCTACATCCAGCTGTATCCATCCTTCAACACATAACCAAGAAACCTTCGGAAATCGTTTACCTCAACCTTCTAAAAGCATCCATTATACGAGTTATGGCAATACTCCCGAACTCCCGCCCCAGTACTGGGTGGCGTCGAGGTTATCTCACCAACAATTACATAAAGGAGATTTTCAATGTCGGCGAACTCAGGTATTCCAGAACTGCAATGATAAATTTGTGACGATAACACCTCGGAGCTCAACTCCCCGGGACACTGCCACAACCCCTAAATGTCAGGAGGAACCAAGAACAATGTTCTCGTCACAAAACTATCGGAACGGTTCCAAGATACCCGCGTGATCCTAAAAAAATTCGTGAAATTTGAGGAGAGAAAAGTCAAAACTTGTACGTCAGGAGGCCTCACCAGAGCGACGAAGGGGCTGAGGAGTAAAAAGAATCCTACTCTAAGATATATATATAATCCTAAGACTCAAAACACTTTCTTCTAGACTCAACAATGTCAGCGATTCGATCAAGCAGGGGGCTCCTAAGTCGGGGAAGGCTCTGATACCAACTTGTATCACCCACGATGCGGCTACATCTCCCACGTGTCGGAGCACGACTTAGAGGCATAACCACATAGTAGGCATGTCGCAAGAGGGGTAATCTTTGCACATCCCATGTACTGAATCAGAAAGGGATAAAGAGTTGGCTTACAATCGCCACTTCACACAATACATAGATATAGCATTACATCATCCAGAATACAATCAAGGTCCGACTATGGAACCAAAATAAAAAAGACCACCCCTAATGCTAGATCCCCGATCGCCCCAACTAGGCTCCACTACTGATCAAAAGGAAATGAAACACAACAACGAAAAGGTCTTCATCGAGCTCCCACTTGAGCTCGGTTGTGTCACCTGCACTGGTATCATCGACACCTGCAAACTGGTTTCGGAAGTAACTGTGAGTCACGGGGACTCAGCAATCTCACACCCTCGCGATCAAGACTATTTAATCTTAAGGGTAGGAAAAGGTAGTGAGGTGGAGCTGCAGCAAGCACTAGCATATATGTTGGCTAACTTACGCAAATGAGAGCGAGAAGAGAAGCAAAGCACGGTCGTAAACTAGAAGTGATCAAGAAGTGATCCTGAAACTATTTACGTTCAAGCATAACACAAGAACCGTGTTCACTTCCTGGACCCTGCCGAGAAGAGACCATCACGGCTACACACGCGGTTGATTCATTTTAATTAAGTTAAGTGTCAGGTTATCTACAACCGGATATTACAAATTCCCATCTGCCCATAACCGCGGGCACGACTTTCGAAAGTTCATAACCCTGCAGGGGTGTCCCAACTTAGCACATCACAAGCTCTCATGGTCAAGGAAGGATATTCCTTCTCCCAGGAAGACCCGATCAGACTCGGAATCCCGGTTACAAGACATTTCGACAATGGTAAAACAAGACCAGCAAGACCGCCCAATGCGCCGACATCCTGATAGGAGCTGCACATATCTCGTTCTGAGGGCAACACCGGATGAGCACTCCGTACAACTAAAACCAGCCCTCAAGTTTCCCCGAGGTGGCGCTACAAAGGACTCTAGTTCGGACCAACACTTAGAGAAGCACTGCCCCCCCCGGGGGGGGGGGGGTTAAATAAAGATGACCCTTGAGTCTGCAGAACCCAAGGGAAGGTGACAGGTTGTTAGTGAAAATGTAAAACCAAGGTTGGGCCTTGCTGGAGGAGTTCTATTCAAATCGAACTGTCAAGGGGTTCCCATAACACCCGACCACGTAAGGGACGCAAAATCAAGGAACATAACACCGGTATGACGGAAACTAGGGCGGCAAGAGTGGAACAAAATACCAGGCATAAGGCCGATCCTTCCACCCTTTACCAAGTATATAGATGCATTAAAGTAAATAAGATTTAATAATGATATCCAACCAATAACCATGTTCCAACAAGGAACAAACTCCATCTTCACCTGCAACTAGCAACACTATAAGAGGGGCTGAGCAAAGCGGTAACATAGCCAAACAACGGCTTGCTAGGAAAGGTGGGTTAGAGGCTTGACATGGCAATATGGGAGGCATGATATATCAAGTGGTAGGTATCGCGGCATAGCAATAGAGCTAGCAACTAGCAATCAAAGATAGAAGTGATTTCGAGGGTATGGTCATCTTGCCTGCAAAGTTCTCCGATTTGACGAAAGCTTGATCCTTGTTAGCGTACTCAACAGGTTCCTCGATCACGAAATCGTCCCCCGGCTCTACCCAAAGCAAGAACACAAGCAAAGGACCAACAATCAATCATGGTGCAATGCACAAGCAACATGATGCAAAACATGGCATGATATGCGAGATGTGATATGCAATGCATATGCGAGCTCTGGAAGGAAAAGATTGAACCAGGCCTCAACTTGGCAAACCAAGTGTGCCGCTAGAAAGATGAGATGATTTCGGTCGAAATCGATATAAAGATCACCAGAATCGGATGCACGGTTTGCAAATGGAAAACAAAACAAGAATGGCACAATCATGCGATTAACAGCACAATGCCAACTAGAATGCAACAAGAAGCTAAGCTACTGCACCCCAACATAGCAACAAAGCACATGGCAGTGATCTACTCAAGATGCTTGACAAAATATGAACACTGAGCTACAGCTAAAACACAAAAGAGCAGGTTCAAACAAGCATGGCAAAAGTGCAAAAGATATCAGCATCACAGACTTAGTGAAAATAACATGCCAGGAATTAACATCAGGAAGACATGTTTAGAGCAAGCAAACAACTTGATACAGGAAAAGAACATAGCAATACAAGGCATGGCATGAATCTACTCAAAGCATAGAACAAAAGTCCCTTACTGACCATAAGCCAAAAGGGTACAAAAAATATGATGGCACCCATGTAAACATAACAAAGTTCGTTAACAGATTCAGACTTAGCAGAAAAACTGGGCATGGCAAAAACAGAAATACGAATGCCTCTTCGAGCTCGATTCACTCAACACAAGGCATTGCATGACAAGATAAGCATATAAACAGTAAGAAGACATGATCAAGAGGCTAACCATGGCAAGAACAAGCTCATAACATGCATGGATCAACTACAACAACCTTGGCAAAATTGATTAACATGTAAACAATCTGCCAGGAACATTTTATTGAAAAAGCAGAGCAAGATTAAGTCATGCTAGGGCACTCGATAAATTCAAACATGGGCATGGATGGATAGAGCATAACCATATGTCCAAATCATCCTTACTGAAGATACTCAAACAAAGCATGGATCTCACTGTAGAAACATGAATACATGGCATAAAAATAACAGCAGAGCAAAGACTTCATGAAATTCTAAGTCTCTGAAATCAGTAATATCACGAGAGCTACTTTGCATGCATGTGTTAGTCATCACAAAGATCACAAAAAAACATGGCATACACCCCTGTAAAGATGGCATGGCATAGACCAAAATACATGTAGAGCTCATGACCATATGCAGCACACAACAAATGTAGCAAAAATGACAAAAGCTCATACTCTGCTAAGAATCAGCACCTAACAATTTATAGCACTCTCGCATCCATGATTTTGGCATCAAGATGGACTCAAACAAGCATGGCACAATGGAACATAATGAAGAGCACATCCTGATGAACATTTTGATATATCATATGCAGAAAATGGACCACCGAGCACAAAGTTATGTCATGATGAAGGGAGCAACATAATTCATGAGGGGAAAAAAGACTTAGGCGATTTTTACCTATAGTTCTGGATTTAGGTTATCGGGGCATGCATCCCGAGGTCAACTCCAGCGAGGGAGGGCTTGCTCCGGCGAGGGAGGAAGGCGAGGGGGAGGCCGGAGGAGTGCGGATCCGGCCGTCCCCCGTTCAGATCCGGCGGCGGGCGGCGGCTACGGCCACCTCAGCGCGGATCCGAGGCAAGGCGGCTCGTGGGGACGCGGGAGCTCCGGTGGCGAGCTCCGGCCGGCGAGCGCTGAGCTGGGTGGCGGAGGCGCTAGCACCAGCGAGGCCGAGGCGGCGGGCTTCCGGGCAGTGGGGACATCGGACGATGGCGCGCGGCGGCCAGCGCCGGCGAGGGA
>NC_041390.1:132757159-132821758 GCF_002162155.2 Triticum dicoccoides | reverse complement strand
ATCTGGCCCGGGGCGGGCCGCGGCAGGCGCGGAGGAGAGAGAGGGCGGCGGGGTGACGTGGCATGCCGTGGTTGGCTCCGGAGGTGGAGGCGGACATGTCCGGCGAGGGAAGGACTCGTCCGGCGGCGGAGAGGGGAAAAGGCTAGGGTTTCATCTGCGCGAAATTTCGGGGAGGCACACATATATATAGGTAGGAGGAGGTAGGAGTTTCCAAATGAGGCGTAGTTTTCGCCCACGCGATCGTGATCCGATGGCGGAGGATATGGGATAGGTTTGGAAGGGTTATTGGACCGTTTTGGAGGGGTGTTGGGCTGCAACACACAAGAGGCCTCCACGGTTACTCGGTTAACCGTTGGAGTATCCAACAGACTCCAAATGACACGAAATTTGACAGGCGGTCTACCGGTGGTGTACCAAGGCCGCCTGGCAAATCTCAGTCCATTCCGAGAAAGTTTAACACCTGCTCACGAAAGGAGAACAAAAGGGGCGCCAGAGGACGTAGGAGTGTCGGATTGCAAAACGGACAACAAGGAAAATGCTCGGATGCATGAGATGAACATGTATGCAAATGCGATGCACATGATGACATGATATGGGATGCATGACATGAACAAAATGCAAGACGAAGAAAAAACCCAACCACGAAAGAAATATCGTATCGCATCTCCGGAAAAGGCAAGGGTCGGAGTTACAAATAAGGAAAGTTGTATCCGGGGCGTTACATTGGCAAACCAACTTCCCAAGATACTCCCATAGTTGATACATCCTTCCATGTTGGTAGATCCGGTTGGTTTATTGTGAACACTATATGTTGCACATATCCATCCGTTGATTCAGCTTGCCTATCATATTCTAACGGATGTCACCCTCTTCAGGATGTCTCCCCCAACGCGTCTGAATCCGCAACGTACTGACGGAGAGCAGTCCAGACCTCCACCACCTCCTCCGCCTCCGGAGTCATGGCAAGCTGTGATGCAGCCACCAACACCCATACCCAGATGCTTTTGCTACTCTTGCAAGAGTGCACCCAAGGTCAAGGCAACCAAGGGAATCAAGGCCAAGGGCAATTCAACAACCAGCCTCAGTTTGCTACCCTCAACCAGTTTCTTGCAAACCAGCCAAAGTCTTTCAGCGCTTGTGCCGAGGCCATGGACGCCGATGATTGGCTCGTGGACATCAACAAGCATTTTGAATGTAGCAATGTTAGGCCTAAGGACTACGTCAAGTTCGCTTCTTTTCAGCTCAAGGACCAAGCAGCTGATTGGTATCAGCAATACAAAGATTCCAGAGGGGCTCGAGCGATTACCTAGACTGACTTCTACCGGGACTTTCGAGCCCATCACATTCCAACAAGTGTTGTTGAGAGCAAGCGTGAGGAATTCCGCAATCTCAAGCAAGGAAGTATGTCCGTGTATCAATACAACATCTAGTTTCAGAAGCTTGCTCGCTTCGCAAGGCAAGACGGTCCTGATGAAAAGAGCATGATCTATCATTTCAGGGGTGGCCTCAGAGAAGATCTGCAGTTGGCTCTTGTTCTTGTTGAGCCTACTCAGTTCGATCAGTTCTATAACATGGCCCACAAGCAAGAAGCTGATCAGCTCAAGTGTGAGGCTTCAAAGAAGAGAATCAGGGATGCAGTTCACTCGTCTTCTTCCTCTCAAGTGGAAGCTAAGCAATAGAAGTTCTGGCTTCCTCCACCTCCTCCGTTTCATCAACCCTACCAGCAGAAGAACTTAGTTGGTCGTGGATCTTCCCACCCACCCAGCCTAGGCTATCAGAACAAGTCTCAGACTCAAGCTCCAAGGACAGGTGGTCCTCCTCCTCCTTATCATTGTCCGCTCTTAGATGCTACTTGCAACAAGTGTGGTCTAAAAGGTCACTATGAAAACAAGTGCACCCAGAGGCGCCTTCTGCCTTCTCCTCATGTGAGGTCTTCAAGCAATGCAGTTGTCAAGCACAATCCAAAGCACGCAAAGGTGAACATGTTGAATGCAGCTCAAGCAGAGGATTCTTCAGATGTGATCATGGGTAACCTCTCGGTTAACTCTATTCCTGCTAAAGTTTTATTCGATACTGGTGCATCGCATTATTTCATGTCAACACCGTTCTTCAGAAAGCATGATTTCATTTCGGCATGTTTGGAAAAACCATTAGCAGTTGTTTCCCCGGGGAAGCACTTCAGTTCTCTTTTGGTGGTTCCAGATGTTACCATCAGGATGGGCAATTATATATTCCTGGCTTCCCCAATTGTTCTCGGCGACTCTGATATTGATCTAATTCTTGGCATGGATTGGCTTTCTCAGCACAAGGCTTCTCTTGATTGTGCTGCAAGGGAGATTAAATTGATGCACCCTTCTGAGGATGTGATCATCTATGCCGCTCGTCATGAAACCATTCTGTTGTTCTCTCTCAATGAGAAGTGCGAGTTAGACATTGTTTCTCATATTCCAGTTGTTTGTGAGTATCAAGATGTCTTTCCAGAAGAGCTTCCGGGTATGCCTCCTCACCAGCCAGTCGAGTTCGTTATCGATCTTGAGCCCGGTACTGAACCCGTTTGCAAGCGTCCATACAAGCTTGGGCCAAAAGAGCTGAAGGAATTGAAGAAACTGCTCGATGAACAGGAGTGTCTGGGTCTGATCAGACCAAGTTCATCTCCGTGGGGTTGTGGTATTCTTTTTGTCCAAAAGAAGGATGGCACGGACCGACTTTGCATCGATTACAGCCCATTGAACAAGAAGACAATTAAGAATAAGTACACACTTCCCAACATCAATGAGTTATTCGAGCAACTCAAAGGTGCAAAGGTGTTTTCCAAGATCGACCTCCGTATGGGTTATCATCAGATTCACATTCATGAAGAAGATATCCCTAAGACAACATTCAGAACAAGCTTTGGTTCTTATGAATACACTGTCATGTCTTTCGGGCTTGTTAATGCCCCTCCAACATTCTCTCGCATGATGAACTTCATCTTCAACCCCTACACCAATGAATTCGTCCTGGTGTATCTCGACGATATCTTGGTGTTCTCCAAGAATAAGGAAGATCATGCCAAACATTTACAATTGGTGCTCGACAAGCTCAGAGAGTATCAATTCTATGCAAAATTCCCCAAATGTGAGTTTTGGCTTGATGAAGTTCTTTACCTTGGCCACATCATCTCCGCCAAAGGCTTTCTGTTAATCCAGAAAAGGCTTCTACAATTGTCAACTAGGAACCTCCTCAGAATGTCAAGCAGCTCCGCAGTTTCCTTGGGCTTGCAAGCTATCGCCGAAGGTTTTTTGAGAATTTCTCAAAGATTGCTAAACCTCTATCCAACCTCCTCCAGAAGCATGTCAAGTATTCATGGACTCCTGAGTGTGACGTTGCTTTCAATACTCTCAAAGAGAAACTCATCACAGCTACTGTCCTAAGTCCTCCTGATGAGTCCAAGCCATACGAAGTTTTCTATGATGCCTCGTTACAAGGTCTCGATGCCGTGTTAATGCAAGAGAAGAAAGTTGTGGCCTATACTTCTCGCCAGTTGAAGCCAGATGAAAGGAACTACCCCACTCACGATCTTGAGTTGGCGACAGTTGTCCATGCATTAATAACATGGAGACATCTCTTGTTGGGAAGGCAAGTGGACATTTTCACCGATCACAAGAGCCTCAAATATATCTTCACTCAACCCAACCTCAACCTCCGGCAAACTCGTTGGGTCGAAATGATTCAAGAGTACAATCCAAGTATTGAATACACTCCAGGCAAGGCGAATGTGATTGCAGATGCTTTGAGCAGAAAGGCTTATTGCAACAACTTAATTCTCAAGCCATTCCAACCGGATCTTTGTGAAGCTTTCCGCAAGCTCAACCTCCAAGTCGTTCCTCAAGGTTTTCTTGCCAACCTTCAAGTCACTCCAATTTTGGAAGACCAAATTAATGAGGCACAACTCCTTGATACCATGGTGAAAAAGGCGAAACACGGTATTGCCAAGGTCTTTCCAAATACAAGTGCTATCGCATTGATGACAAGGACACCTTATTCTTCGAGGACCAGACTGTGGTTCCTAAAGGTGATCTAAGGAAGGTCATAATGAACGAAGTGCACAATTCTCTTCTTTCCATTCATCCAGGCAGTTTGAAGATGTACCATGACCTCAAGCAGTCGTATTGGTGGACTCGAATGAAGCGAGAGATTGCTCAATTCGTGAATGAATGTGATGTCTGTCGAAGGGTGAAAGCAGAACATCAACGACCAGCTAGTCTCCTCCAACCTCTTGCTATTCCAGAATGGAAGTTTGATCATATCGAAATGGACTTTGTCACTGGCTTTCCAAAGTCCAAGAGTGGGAGTGATGCTATCTTTGTTGTCATTGACAAGCTTACAAAAGTGGATCATTTCCTTCCAATCAAAGAATCTATCAGGGCAGCTCAGTTGGCAGAGCTATACACATCCAAAATTGTCTCGTTTCATGGAATTCCGCAATTGATCTCTTCAGACCACGGAAGCATTTTCACTTCCAAGTTCTGGGACTCCTTTCAGAAGGCCATGGGCACCAACATTCGCTTCAGCACGACCTTTCATCCTCAAACAAGTGGCCAAGTCGAGAGAGTCAATCAAATCCTCGAAGACATGCTCAGAGCTTGTGTCATCTCTTTCGGTATGAATTGGGAAGATTGCCTCCCATATCCCGAGTTCTCCTACAACAACCGCTTCCAAGCAAGTTCGGGCAAGGCCCCATTCGAAATTCTTTATGGAAGAAAGTGTTGTACTCCTCTCAATTGGTCTGAGACTGGTGAACGCCAACTTCTTGGCAATGCCTTGATCACAGAAGTTGAAGAAATGTGTAAAGTCATCCGTGAAAATCTCAAAGCCGCGCAATCGCGCTGGAAGAGTTACTATGATAGCAAGCACCGTGACTTGGCTTTCAAGATCGGAGACCATGTCTACCTCCGCGTCTCTCCAATGAAAGGCACTCAATGCTTCGGTATCAAAGGGAAGCTTGCCCCGAGATAGGTGGGTCCTTTCAAGATCACTGGCAAAAGAGGCGACCTTGCTTATCAGCTTGAGCTTACGCCCAAATTCTCAAATGTGCATGATGTGTTTCATGTGTCACAACTTTGCAAGTGCTTAAAGACGCCCGAGCGCACTATCAACTTCGAAGAGATTGACCTCCAAGAAGATTTGTCTTATCATGAGCATCCTGTTGCCATTCTTGAAGAAACCGAGCACAAAACTCGCAACAAGTCGATCAAATTCCTGAAAGTTAAGTGGCCTCACCATTCCGACCGAGAAGTGACATAGGAGCGCGAGGATCACCTCTGTTCCGAATATCCGGAGTTCTTTCAGTCCTAGATTTCGGGTCGAGATCCTCTTGTAATGGTGGAGAGTTGTAACGTCCCGGTTGTAACATTCCATAATTGTAACTCCAACTCTTGCCATTTCCGGCTATGTTATATGTTATATCCTCTGTGGTTGGGTTTTGTCTTCGTTTTGCATTTTGTTCATGTCATGCATTCCATCTCATGTCATCATGTGCATCTCATTTGCATTCGTGTTCGTCTCATGCATCCGATCTTTTCCCCATTGTTCGTTTCGGAATCCGACACTCACACATGCACCCATTGCACCTCTTAGATCTCGTTTCGTGAGCGGGAGAAAAGCATTCTCGGAATGGTCTGAGATTTGTCGAGTGGCCTTGGTACACCACCGGTAGGACACCTGTCAGATTTCCTTCCATTTGGAGGTCGTTTGATGCCCCAACTGTTAACAGGGTAACCGCTGAAACCCCTCTCTCTTTGCAGATCAACACCCCTCCACAACAACCCACAAGCCCAACTAAACCCCCTCCATGCTATCCGTTATTGGATCAAGATCGTGTGGGTGAAAACCGCACCTCATTTGGACTCTCCTAGATCCCTCTACCTATAAAAAGGCCTCCCCTCCGAAATTCGGGCGAAGCCCTAGCCTTCCCCTTCCTCCGCGCGCCGGACACGTCCGCCGCCGTCGGACATGTCCGCCCGGCGCTGGACACGTCCGCCGCCGTCCCCTCGGCGAATCGAGAGCCGCCACATCACCGCGCCGCCGCCCACTGCCACGTCCGATCGTACCCCGCGGCGGATGGCAGTCCGCCGCGCCGCTGAGGGAGTCCTGGACTAAGGGGTCCTCGGACGTCCGACCTGTTAGCCATGGGCCGGACTGATGGGCTGTGAAGATGCAAAGACCAAAGACTGCACCCGTGTCCGGATGGGACTCTCCTTGGCGTGGAAGGCAAGCTGGGCAACCGAATATGTAGATTCCTTTCCTTTGTAACCGACCTTGTGTAACCGTAGACCCTCCCGGTGCTTATATAAACCGGAGGACTTAGTCCGGAAAGGACAGATACTCATTACCATAGTTATACAGGCTAGACTTCTAGGGTTTAGCCATTATGATCTCGTGGTAGATCAACTCTTGTAATAATCATATCCATCAAGATCAATCAAGCAGGAAGTAGGATATTACCTCCATAGAGAGGGCTTGAACCTAGGTAAACATCGTGTCCCCTGTCTTCTGTTACCATCGACCTTAGACGCACAGTTCGGGACCCCCTACCCTAGATCCGCCGGTTTCGACGCCGACATTGGTGCTTTGAATGAGAGTTCCACTGTGCCATCCCCAAAAGGTTCGATGGCCCCTCCAATCATCGACAATGACGCTGTCCAGGGAGAAACCTTCCTCCCCGGACAGATCTTCGTGTTCAGCGGCTTCGCGCTGTGTGCCAACTCGTTTGGCCACCTGGAGCAGATCGATAGCTATGCCCCTGGCCATCAGGTCAGATTTGGGAGCTTGAATTACGTTGCGGACATCCGTGGAGATTTGATCTTCGCCGGATTCGGGACCGCGGCGACCACTCCTAGTCACCTTGACAGACATGACCTAAATCTGTCGCCAGATCGCACCCTGGAGATAGCTCCTATGGCCACTCTGGCCTTAGATCCAGAGCACACTGCGACATCCAAGGATTGGAGGCTCAACCCCACCACGGAGGCCACAGATTCCCCGGCATTGGACCCGCACATGGACTTAACCCCACACAATATTTGTGTCACCGAAATTCAGGACTTGTCTCTGGTTATAACTTCCGAACCATGTCAGCCCGCGGACGCCGAACTTGATCGTTCATCGATCTTCGAATTCAGTGCCGCAGACATCTTCTAGCACTCGCCTTTGGGCGATGTGCTAAACTCATTAAAGAGCATGTCCTTGGTGGAGGACTCGCAGCCGAACTATGTCTGGTTCGAACTAGGGGCTGATGATCGAGAATTTTGCTTCGCGCCCGCCACCCACTTCATAGCCACTATCGAGGACTTAACTGACACGCTTGAGTACAACTCCGAAGACATCGACGGTATGGAAGACAATGCCTATGAGGAGCAAGACCAGAATCCGCCATATACTGGAAGCTGGACGCCCACTTCTTCGTACGATGTGTACACGGTGGATACACCCAAAACAACCAACAACGATGACAAAGAAAATCCAGTCGAGAATAAACCTCCTAAGACACAGCAAAAACGCCGGCATCCTCGGCGCCGCTCTAAGTCACGTCGTTCAAAAGACAGCAATGCTGGCATCGGTGAAAATAATACTCCGGACGATGCGGAAAACAATAAAGACCTTGCTGAAGTAACATCCGAACAGGAGGAGCAAGAAAACGGGCAAGCTAGCCCCGACGAACAGGCCAGGCCCAACGACTCGGAGGACGGTAGTTACCTCCGCTCTCCGAGGATGAGGAAAGCCTCGACAACGAAGATTTCATCGTACACGAGGAACCTGTCGAGCAGGAGCGCTTCAAGTGCTAGCTAATTGCAACGGCAAGGAGCCTGAAAAAGAAATAGCAGCAGCTTCAAGCTGGCCAAGATCTGCTCGTCGACAGATGGACTGATGTCCAGGCAGCCGAAGAATACAGCCTTAGATGCCCAGCCAAGAGTTACCCGGAGCGAAGGCTGCTACCCCAGTTCGATGAAGAGGCACCGGAGCCCATACATCCCTCATGTAATGCGGCCGATCGACCACTACGCGGTCGGGACAGTGCGCGGACCGACCACCACCTGGTCGAGATAGAGCGGCAACTCAGGCCGAACAGCAGCCTACCCCACTGCCTCGTAAAAATAGAGACAAAACAGCTCGGGGTCATACATACAACCTCCGATAGACCCTGGATAGTAGAGCAGGACATACCCGATCGATTTATGGATCGCGAGGACGTCCCTCGACACGTGATGATGGCTACCTATTCGGACGTGACAAACCTAGTCACGTTTGAGCCGATAACCATAGACGGACTCCATCGAAGCTACGTCGCGACGCGGCTAGATACAGAGGCGCCGCACACCCTCTGTGCTTCACTGATGAAGTAATGGATCACGAATTCCCTGAAGGGTTCAAACCCGTGAATATCGAATCATATGATGGGACAACTGATCCCGCGGTATGGATCGAGGATTTTATCCTCCACATCCACATGGCTGGGGAGATGACCTCCACTCTATCAAGTACCTCCCGCTCAAGCTTAAAGGACCAGCTCGGCACTGGTTAAACTGCCTGCCTAAAAATTCTATTGGCAGCCGGGAGGACTTGGAAGAGGCCTTCCTCGATAACTTTCAAGGTACATATGTCCGGCCACCAGACGCCGATGACTTAAGCCACATAGTTCAACATCCCGGGGAGTCAGCCAGGAAATTCTGGACTAGGTTCCTAACTGAAAAGAACCAGATCGTTGACTGTCCGGATGCAGAAGCCCTAGCGGCCTTTAAACACAACATCCGCAATGAATGGCTCGCCCGCCACCTCGGCCAAGAAAAGCCAAAATCTATGGCTGCCATCACGACCCTCATGACCCGTTTTTGTGCGGGTGAGGATAGCTGGCTGGCTCATAGTAAAAATACGGCCAGCGAGGCAGGCCCCTCTGAGGCCAAAAAAGCAACAGCAAGCTCCGACGCAGTAGACACAAACACCAAAGCAATGGCGATAACACCGATGAAACTGCTGTAAACGCCGGATTCAGCGGCTCCAAGTCCGGCCAGCGGAAAAAGGCATATCAAAGAAACAATCTGGGACCATCTAGCATGGAACGCATACTTGACCGCCCGTGCCAAATCCATGGCACCCCACACAAACCAGCCAATCATACCAACAGAGATTGCTGGGGTTTTAAGCAAGCCGACAAGTTAACCGTCGAGAATAAGGAAAAGGGATCGCAGAGCGAGGACGATGACGAGGAGCCCCTGCAGCCAACCACATGGGGACAGAAGAAGTTTCCCCCTCAAGTCAAAATGGTGAACATGATATATGCTACACACATCCCCAAGAGGGAGCGTAAGCTCGCACTAAGGGACGTCTATGCGATAGAGCCAGTTGCCCCAAAATTCAATCCATGGTCATTGTACCTGATCACTTTCGACCGTCGAGATCATTCGACCAATATCCGGCACGGCGGATCAGCGGCACTAGTCCTAGACCCAATCATCAACGGATTCCACCTAACGCGAGTTCTCATGGATGGTGGCAGCAGCCTCAATCTGCTCTATCAGGACACAGTACGCAAAATGGGCATTAACCCATCACAGATCAAACCCACAAGGACTACCTTTAAAGGAGTCATACCAGGTGTAGAGGCCCGCTGTACGGGATCAATCACACTAGAGGTCGTCTTCGAATCTCCGGATAACTTCCGAAGCGAGGAGTTAATCTTCGATATCGTCCCCTTACGCAGCGGCTATCACGCACTGCTCGGACGAACCGCATTCGCTCGATTCAATGCAGTACCTCACTACGCTTATCTCAAGCTCAAGATGCCGGACCACGTGGCGTCATAACAATCAATGGAAATACGGAACGCTCCATCCATACCGAGGAGCACACAACGACCTTAGCAACAGAAATACAGCATGGCCTTTTCTAGCAGAACCTTAGTTCAGTGGCCAAGCCCCCGGACACCATTAAAAGAGTCCGGACTATTCTGCAGTAAGACGGCCTGGCTCGTCAAGAGCTTGATTAGCAATTTGGCCTCCGCCCAGTCCTGATCAAACAGAGGAATTCGTTCGGCGCGTACATAACTACGCACTCAAAATCCCATGGGTATTGACGGAGGCATAGCTAGCTCACGATCCACAATGCGGCTCGACCGACCATAGGATTCACACACCTTCACTTTTCCTTTTCATTTCGGGTTTTTCTCTTTTCGAGGTTTCTTCTGACAACCCGTTTGCCGGACACACCAAGGAGGCTAGGAGCTTTGGCGTACAAGGGAATCCCCAGGTGGTCTCTTCTAATGATTGCTATACCTGTTTTACATACCCGCACGCAGATCGCTCTTGATCATGGCATGTTAAATAGCCTTACTTGCTTATCGCATTACTAGTACAAGTACGCCTCGACGTATTAATCACATTACAATGGTAAATAAATGGTAGTGTCAGCTTATTACTTAATTTTCCCTTTTCCTTACCTTTGTATTTATTACTCATTGCACACGTACACTCTGGTACATTTTACTTCACCACAGGCTTCCGCGCCCCGCAGTACGGCAATAAAGTTCGAACACCTTTTTTAGTGCAGTTTGGCACCCCGAACTTATAGCATTATATGCATCGGCTTTGAATCATGTCTTTGGTCAATAGTTGGGTTGCCCGGATCCTGTGCTTACTACCTTACGTTCCGCTATATCGGCTAGGGTAGTAAAGGGAGAACTACTGCGATTGTGTCCCGGTTCTTCCGGACGAGCGCCTCGGTAGAGAAAGCCAATAACTGACTGTCATGATGCAACGCGAGCCGATCAGCTGTTCGAGAGGTTTCAAATCCTTAGAGATTTTTTCCGCTTTATGCGAGGAATCGATTTCTTATCCGATCAGGTGCATGTAACGCCCCAAGTTCGGCCTTTCGAATACAAGGGCTTCGCCAAAATTCTCATTGTCAAACTCCTATGGCTAAGTGAGGGCGATAAAGGCCGTATAGTCTGATTGCCTTGTTCGTTGCGCTAAACACCTCCTTTAAGGACCAGAATATGGAGTAAAAAGTGTTTAGATTTATCCCGAACACCCCTGTACTATCTACATGGGGGCAGAAGCCAACGACTGGCCAACCCTCAGATTTCATAAACAGCCGCGCAGGAGGTAAAAATTTAAAATCACGAGCATTATACACTACAAAAAAATACACTTCCGTGATGATACGTGTTTGTCACAGTAGGTCGCGTTTTTTGTCATGCATGTACATCCATGACAAATTTATGACAGAATCAAGATAGTCATACCTGTGCTGTCGTAGAAGTGTTCCATGACATTACCAAAATTATCATCACTGAAGTGTCCACTTCCATGACGATAAATCGCGCGTCACAGAAGTGCTTTCGTCAAGGGTGACCGACACGTGGCATCCACCGTAACGGAACGCCGTTAAGCTATCGGGTCGGGTTTTGGATCTGATAACCCGTTAACAGCCCCGACCAATGGGAAATTTCCACGTGTAAAATTCTTATTGGCCGGACGAAACACGTGTCAGCTCGTCAGTGGGTCAGATAGGCGCCTATGATACGTCGACACGTGGCACGGCCCAACAGAGGCCCATTCCTATGAAAAGGCCAGCCCGTTTGACTTGGTCAAAAGGTGGCGGGCCGGCCCATGTAAAGCCTGTTAACGGCATGTTCGCATATAGCCCATTTACAGCCTGCTAACCCAAGGCCCGTTACGCCCTATCCGAATTAGGCCCAGTAGCGTCATCTGGGCCATCCAATATGATTCCAGCCCGTTTTCACTTCTGGCCCATGTATGGCCCATGACATCTTTCGGCCCATATGAGGCCCTATGTAACTCTTGGCCTATTAATGGCCCGTGGTGAAACTGGCCCGTAATGAACAGTGTATCACTTTACACCCATTAACGGCCCGTGGTGAAACTGGGCCATAATGAACAGTGTATCACTTTTTACCCATTAACGGCACGTTATTCTGTTGGGACGTTTCCAGCCCATGTTATCTTTCGGCCTTCTCAAAGCCCATTTATTCTTGGGCTCATCTCCAGCATTCGTTTACTTACGACCCGTTATTGTCATTTTCTGCTTGTGGGCCAAATTCAGCCCGTGGTTACAGTCGGCCCGTTTGTGGTCCGTTAATACGTTGGGCTGTTTTCATTGCGTCATCAAATATGTCCTATTAACGATGGCCCATTACGGTCGGCCCATGAACGAACGATTCCAACTCTAGCCCGTTTATGGCCATAATGCGGCCTGTTACTGGCCCATGTTTGGCGAATCGATCATACGGCCCGTATAAGGCCCATTGATGATACGACCCGTAGAAGGCCCATTGTTTCTACGGCCCATAGAAGGCCTACTGTTTCTACGGCCCGTAGAAGGCCCACTGTTTCTACGGCCCGTAGGAGGCCCAGTGTCACTACAGTAAATATTAGCCCATGGTTATTGTGGCCTAGTTTTTAAAAATAGGTTATTGCAGCCACTAGTTAACCGCGGAAAAATAACTGCAATGACTACAAGCAAACAAATAAACAAGACAACAAGGAAATAAAGAAGCAAGTAACTAACGCTAGGCTATCATGGCTATTACACATATTACATCCACTGGGCATCAAAGTTCGCCACCAGTGCAAATATAGGGAACAAAGCAGCATATCATATACACGGGCCGTCAAAATTGGCCACCAGTGCAAATAAACGCAGCAGCAAAGCAAGAGCATAACTGAAACAACTTCAGAAGAGCTCAAGAAACGTTATCCTGGGTATCCACCATGCTGGCAATAAGCTTAGCAAGCTGATTAGCTTTGTCCTGTTTGGCGCTAAAATCCTCCAACGCTTGCTGTTGCACCAGAAAGTATGCATCTGAATGCTCCAGGGACTTACGCAGTCCTTCCGCTTCTTGTCGCAGCACAGCTGATCGATGTCTTTCAGCTTGTAGTTGAGACTCAAGAAACCGAACTGATTCAGACAGTGAGTTTGAATAGCTTGTGCAAGCGGTAGTGGCCAGTAACTCCAACACTAAACCAAGACAGGATGTGTCACTATCCTGAACCTTATCTGCATTACTTCCTTTACCGTTGCTTAATAAGGCACTCTTCCCCAATGAGGGAGTCCTGGATTAGGGGGTGTTCGGGTAGCCGGACTATGCCTTCAGCCGAACTCCAGGACTGTGAAGATACAAGATTGAAGACTCCGTCCCGTGTCCGGATGGGACTTTCCTTGGCGTGGAAGGCAAGCTTGGCGATGCAGATATTCAAGATCTCCTACCATTGTAACCGACTTTGTGTTACCCTAACCCTCTCCGGTGTCTATATAAACTGGAGGGTTTTAGTCCGTAGGACAACTTCATCGTACAACAATCATACCATAGGCTAGCTTCTAGGGTTTAGCCTCCTTGATCTCGTGGTAGATCTACTCTTGTACTACCCATATCATCAATATTAATCAAGCAGGACGTAGGGTTTTACCTCCATCAAGAGGGCCCGAACCTGGGTAAAACATTGTGTCCCTTGTCTCCTGTTACCATCCAGCCTAGACGCACAGTTCGGGACCCCCTACCCGAGATCCGCCGGTTTTGACACCGACATTGGTGCTTTCATTGAGAGTTCCTCTGTGTTGTCGCTTTCAGGCCTGATGGCTTCTTCGATCATCAACCACGATGCAGTCCAGGGTGAGACTTTTCTCCCCGGACAGATCTTCGTCTTCGGCTGCTTCGCACTGCGGACCAACTCGCTTGGTCACCTTGAGCAGATCGAAAGTTACGCCCCTGGCCATCAGGTCAGGTTTGGAAGCCTAAACTACACGGCTGACATCCGCGGGGACTTGATCTTCGACGGATTCGAGCCACAGCCAAGCGTGCCGCACTGTCTTGATGGGCATGGTATAGCTCTGTCGCTGAACAGCGCCTTGGAGGCCGCACACGCATCGGTTCCGACCATTGATTCGGAGCCCACTGCGCCAATCGAGGATCAGCGGCTGGACGCTGCCTCAGGGGCTGTGATCTCAGAGGAGATCGAGCCGAACTCCAGCCCCACACTCCGCATGGCCCGTGACTCCAAGGAGCCGGATTCCTCTCCGAACTCCGAGGCCCCCCGTGCCCCCGCCGATCGAATCCGATTGGGCGCCGATAATGGAGTTCACCGCCGCGGACATCTTTCAGCACTCGCCCTTCGGCGACATCCTGAATTCTCTAAAGTCTCTCTCTTTATCAGGAGAGCCCTGGCCGGACTATGGTCAGCAAGGTTGGGATACGAACGATGAAGAAATTCAAAACCCACCCACCACCCACTTCGTAGCCACTGTCGACGACTTAACCGACATGCTTGACTTCGACTCCGAAGACATCGACGGCATGGATGACGATGCAGGAGACGAACAAGAACCAGCACCTGTAGGGCGTTGGAAGGCCACCTCGTCATATGACATATATATGGTGGACACTCCAAAGGATGGAGATGGCGATGGAACAGCGATGGACGATACCTCTAAGAAACAGCCGAAGCGCTGGCGTCAGCGGCACCGCTCTAAATCCCGCCAAAGCAAAAACGGTGATTCCAGCACGGGAGATAATACTACTCCGGATAGCGCCGAAGAACACCCCCTCCAGCAAAATTCGGCACAGGAGGATAGAGAAGCCAGCCCTCACGAGAGGGCGGCGGACCAAGAGGTTGAGGACGATAATTATACGCCTCCCTCCGAAGACGAGGCAAGCCTCGACGACGACAAGTTCATCGTGCCAGAAGATCTTGCCGAACAAGAGCGTTTTAAACGCAGGCTCATGGCCATGACAAGCAACCTCAAGAAAAAGCGGCAACAATTTAGAGCTGATCAGGATTTGCTAGCTGACAGATGGACTGAAGTCCTCGCGGCCGAAGAGTATGAACTCGAATGCCCCTCCAAGAGTTACCCAAAGCGCAGGCTGCTACCCCGACTAGAGGAGGAAGCACCTACATCACCAGCGCATGACATCGCCGACCGGCCACCTCGTGGCCGCGACAGAGAGGCCTCTTGGCCCTCCACTCAAGCCATGTCCCGGCACCGCGTCAAGCATACTAAGGCACGGGAAAATGCGCCCGACCTACGCGACATCCTGGAGGACAAGGCAAGGCAAACAAGATCGATCTACGGATCGCGCAGGCGCCCCATGGCACGTGACGGTGATCGTCACTCCGGACGCAATGAATCCGGCCGGGCCGAACTCAAGAGACAAAGCTCCTTCGAGCTGCGTCGTGATATAGCCCAATACAGAGGTGCCGCACACCCACTATGCTTCACAGATGAAGTAATGGATCATAAAATCCCTGAGGGCTTCAAACCCGTAAACATCGAATCGTACGATGGCACAACAGATCCTGCGGTATGGATCGAGGATTATCTCCTTCATATCCACATGGCCCGCGACGATGATCTACATGCCATCAAATACCTCCCACTCAAACTTAAGGGACCGGCCCGGCATTGGCTTAACAGCTTGCCAGCAAACTCAATCGGTTCTTGGGAGGACCTGGAAGCCGCATTCCTTGACAACTTCTAGGGCACTTATGTGCGACCACCGGACGCCGATGACCTAAGCCACATAATTCAGCAGCCAGAAGAATTGGCCAGGCAACTCTGGACACGGTTCCTAACAAAGAAAAACCAAATAGTCGACTGTCCAGACGCAGAGGCCTTAGCGGCCTTCAAGCATAATATCCGTGACGAGTGGTTGGCCCAGCACCTGGGACAGGAAAAGCCGAAATCTATGGCAGCCCTCACGACACTCATGACCCGCTTTTGCGCGGGAGAATACAGCTGGCTAGCTCGCAGTAACAACTTAACCAAGAACACCGGTAATTCAAATACCAAGGACAAAAGTGACAGGCCGCGTTGGAACAAACAAAAGCGCCGCGTTAACAGCGACAGCAACGAGGATACGACAGTTAATGCCGGATTCCGAGGCTACAAATCCGGTCAACGGAAACAGCCATTCAAAAGAAAAACTCAGGGCCCGTCCAGTTTGGACCGAATACTCGACCGCTTGTGCCAGATACATGGCACCGCCGAAAAGCCAGCCAATCACAGCAACAGGGATTGTTGGGTGTTCAAGCAGGCAGGCAAGTTAAGAGCCGAAAACAAAGACAAGGGGCTGCATAGCGACGACGAGGAGGAGCCGAGGCCGCCGAACAACAGTGGATAGAAGGGATTTCCCCCGCAAGTGCGGACGGTGAACATGATATACGCAACCCACATCCCCAAGAGAGAGCCGGTCGCCCCAAAGTTCAACCCATGGTCCTCCTGCCCGATCACCTTTGATCGAAGGGACCACCCCACTAGCATCCGTCACGGCGGCTTCGCCGCATTGGTTCTAGACCCAATCATCGACGGATTTCATCTCACAAGAGTCCTCATGGACGGCGGCAGCAGCCTGAACCTGCTTTACCAGGATACAGTGCGAAAGATGGGCATAGATCCCTCGAGGATCAAGCCCACCAAAACGACCTTTAAAGGTGTCATACCAGGTGTAGAAGCCAACTGTACAGGCTCAGTTACACTAGAAGTGGTCTTCGGATCTCCAGATAACTTCTGAAGCGAGGAGTTAATCTTCGACATAGTCCCGTTCCGTAGTGGCTATCACGCATTGCTCGGGCGAACCACATTAGCAAAATTCAACGCAGTACCGCACTATGCATACCTCAAGCTCAAGATGCCAGGCCCTAGAGGAGTAATCACGGTCAATGGGAACACTGAATGCTCCCTCCGAACGGAGGAGCACATGGCAGCGCTCGCAGCAGAAGTACAAAGCAGCCTCTCTAGGCAGTTCTCCAGTTCGGCCTTCAAAAAGCCAAACACTGTCAAGCGCGCCCGGAGTACCCTACAACAAGACCGCCTGGCACATTCTGAGCTAGCGTAGCAATGCGGCCCCAACCCTAGCCCTCGCAATATAGCGAAACCAGCGCTTCGTGTACATAACTACGCTCTTGAAATACCATGGGCACAGGGGAAGGGGCACTATCACGGCACGCCCGAAATACGGCTTAAACCGCACCAGGGGCTGCCGGATTCCTTCTTTTTTTCTCTTACTCCCCAGACTCCATACTTCGGACGACCCGTTCGGCAATTCAACTATCGCACAAACGATGCAAGATCCTGGGAAGCAGACAAGCCACGCCGCATTATGGAACTCCCAGGTGGTCTCTATTGCGAGTAGTATACCTGTTTTTAATACAATTCCGCGGCCTGCCCCTGGCCAGGACATATTAAATAGTCCAATTTATTTTGCTTATCGCACTATTTGTATCGTTCCGCTTTCATAGCAGCCTTTCTATAAACAATGCATAGCTTTTTGTCTATTTTTTGCATTACCCTCTTTTTATATATATATGTTTATTAATAACATGCTGCATCCGTACACTGTGGTACGGCAAAATATGCCAGGGGCTTCAGTACCCATCAATATGGCGTGAGAAGTCTGTCCACTTTCACAAGTGCGGCACCCCGAACTTATAGCACTATATGCATCGGCTCCGAATCATGATTTGGGTCAATAGTTGGGTTTGCCCGGCTCCTATGTTTTGGTGCCTTATGTTCCGCTATATCGGCTAAGGTAGCACTAGGAGAACCACTGCGATTGTGCCCTAGTTGAGCTGGGCCGAGCACCTTAGTGGAGAAAGCTAAAACTGACTGTCATGATGAGGCGAGAGACCGGTCGCTGTTCGAGAGGTTTTTCGAGTCCTTAAAGGCTTATGCCGCTTCGAGCAAGGAACCAGCTTTGTCCGGCCAAGGCGTGGATAGCGCCCCGAACTCGGTCTTCCGTATACTAGGGGCTTCGCCGAAATTTAAAATTATAGAGTTCTATGGCTAAGTGAGAGTGTTCAAGCATTATAGTACGATTGCCTTGTTTGTTGTGCTGACCGCCTCCCTCGACGGACCCAATCATGGGAAAAAGAGCGCTCAGGTTTATCCCAAACACCCCAGCACTAGTGGCATGGGGGCAGAAGCCGACGACTGGCCATCTCTCAATTTTTTGATAAATGGCCGCACAGAAAGTAATATTTTAAATTCAAGCATTGCTTAGCGCATATGAACAAGTTTTCAGCGCACAGGATAACACGAGCGAGTTCATTCAAAAATTACATCTTTGGTACATTCATCCGCCACAAGGCGAGCACCAGCAAGAACATCCTTGTAATAGTTCTCGGGCTTGCGATGCTCCTTCCTCGGCGGCGGCCCGTCCTTCACAAGCTTCTCACCATCCAGCTTACCCCAGTGCACCTTTGCACGGGCAAGGGCCCTACGGGCACCTTCGATGCAGACGGAGCGCTTGATGACCTCGAGCCTCGGACAAGCCTCCACCAGCCGCCGCACCAGTCCGAAGTAGCTCCCAGGCAGGGCCTCTTCAGGCCACAACCGAACTATGAAGCCCTTCAGGGCCGGTTCGGCCGCCTTGTGGAGCTCGACCAGCTGCTTCAGCTGGTCGATCAAGGGCACAGGGTGTCCGGCCTCAGCGTACTGAGACCAGAACACCTTCTCCGTCGAGCTGCCTTCCTCGGCTCGGTAGAATGCGGCGGCCTCAGATACGCTGCGAGGAAGATCTGCGAATGCCCCTGGAGAGCTCCAAATTCGGGTAAGTAACAAAGTAGTTTACTTTTATATGTCTGCTTTGCATATAGAATGCCTTACCCGCTATCTTTTTCACCGCATCCAATTCCTGGAGGGCCTTCTGGGCTTCGGCCTTGGCAGATTTGGCAGTTTTAAGGGCCGCAGCAAGCTCGGATGCTCGCGTCTTCGAGTCGAGCTCCAAACTCTCATGTTTTTGCATGAGAACCTGAAGCTCTTGCCGCACCTCGCCGACCTGCACCTCAAATTTCTCCCGCTCGGCGCGCTCCGTGGCCGCTTTTTTCTCGGCCTCGGACAGCGCCTGCTTGAGGGTCGCCACCTCAGTTGTGGCCCCTACAGTAAGCAGTATACTCCTGTCATTTTTTGCAATTGCGCCTTCCTATAGGCATTTTTTCTATAAGGTATTTCTTACCTTCTTTCTCCTCTAGCTGCCGTTTGGCAAGGCCGAGCTCTTGCTCGGTCCGCTCGAGGCCCTGCTTCAGGGCACCCACCTCCGCAGTCAGTGCGGTGGTGGCCAGCAGCGAAGCCTGCATACGTATATTGACTCCTTTTTAGTTAGACTCCTGTGATATTTAATAGATCCTCTATTCGGCTTTTCTTTCCGAACACCAAACAGAGCATCAGGGGCTACTGTCTATACGGTAATATTTTTACATATTTTTACTTACCTCGAAGCCTGCTAGAAGGCTAGCACAAGCTTCAGTTAGTCCGCTTTTGGCGGACTGAACCTTCTGGACCACCGTACTCATGATGGCACGGTGCTCCTCGTCGATGGAGGCGCCCTTAAGCTCCTCCAGCAGATTGTCCGGCGCCTCCGGTTGGGCGGAGGACGCCGGCTCAGTAGGCTTGCTCCTCTTGGCAGGAGTTCGCCTACCGCGGTCCGGTACCGTTGATGATTTCGGCGCACTGTCCGGCTTAAAACCGGACTTGGAGCCTAGGGGGGTCTTGTCCCCTTCACTCATGGAGTCCGGGAGGTCGCCTCACGGCTCCTCCTGGACCACCTCCTCTCTCCCGGAGCATGTCGCGACGCCACTTTGGCGTCATCGCAGCACAGGGGGAAGCAACGAGCGGAACTGAATTCACGTCCGATGAATCCAGGGAGCCGCTCGATGACTCATCGAGCCCGTCCTTGGGCGGACTGCATGATTATATCCGACATTAGGGAAAGCTGTGCAACAAAAGGAATATTACGAGTTACTCTGGTATCTGAACACTTACGATCTCACCAGACGCTTGGCCCTGTCCGGCCACTCCTCTTCGTCCTCGTCGGCGTCGGGGACGTAGTCCAGCGGAGGGGTTTTCCTCTTCTTGGACCCCTCGGCCTCCCCTACTGGGGCGGCCTTCCTCTTCTTTCCTCCCCCCGCTGGATGGGGAGAGGTTTCTTCTTCCTCCTCCTCGTCTTCACGGGAGGAGTGCGTCTCGGACTCGTCGGACAACGAGTCCGACACCACCATATGCCGGGAACTCTTTCGAGTCCCCGTGGCCTTCTTCTTCTTGGCCTTCTTCTCCGGCACCACATAAGGTGCCGGAACCAGCAGCTTCTCTAGGAGAGCAGGGGCTGGGTCTTCGGGCAAGGGAGCCGGACAGTTAATCTGTCCGGACTTCTCCCGCCAATCCTGTCAAAGGTGAGGGAGTTTGGATCCCGCATAGAGTCAAACTATGAAAAAACTTAACATCCTGTAAAAGATGGAAATATCTTACCTCGCCAGCAGGACCCTGTGAGCTGAATCCGCGGTCTTTGGAGGCGGATGTGGGAGCCTCAGCGCCTTTGGTTAGCCCCCTCCAAACATCTTCGTACGTCGTGTCGAAGAGCCTGCTCAGAGTTTGGTGCTGTGCCGGGTTGAACCTCCCACAAATTGAAGTCCCGTTCTTGACACGGAAGGATCCGGCGAACGAGCATGACCTGGATTATGTTGACAAGCTTGAGCTGCTTGTTCACCAGGGATTGGATGCATTTTTGCAGTCCGGTCAACTCTTCTTCGTCGCCCCACGACAAGCTCGTCTCCTTCCAGGACGTGAGCCGCGTAGGGGGTCCGGGTCGGAATTCAGGGGCTGCGATCCACTTCGTATCACGTGGCTCGGTGATGTAAAACCACCCTGACTGCCACCCCTTCAAGGTCTCCACAAAGGAGCCCTCGAGCCATAGGACGTTGGCAATTTTGCCCGCCATGGCACCTCCGCACTCCGCCTGGTTGCCGCGCACCACCTTTGGCTTGACGTTGAAGGTCTTGAGCCAGAGGCCGAAATGGGGGCGAATGCAGAGGAAAGCCTCGCACACGACGATAAACGCCGAGATATTGAGGATGAAGTTCGGGGCCAGATCGTGGAAATCTAGGCCATAGTAGAACATGAGCCCGCTGGCAAATGGGTGGAGAGGAAAACCCAGTCCGCGGAGGAAGTGGGGAAGAAATACTACCCTCTCATGGGGCCTTGGGGTGGGGAGAAGCTGCCCCTCCTCAGGAAGCCGGTGCGCGATGTCTTTGGACAAGTACCCGACCTTCCTTAACCTTTTGACATGGCCCTCCATGACGGAGGAGACCATCCACTTGCCCCCCGCTCCGGACATTGTTGGAGAGGGTTGAGGTAGGAAGTGCGGGCTTGGGCGCTGGAGCTCGGGTGCGCAGAAGATGGATAGGCAAAGGAGGAAGAAGGCGTAAGTAAAAAGGTGGATCCTTATCCCCTTATATGGGCGGATGTGACTATGCGTCCCCACCGGCCTAGTAAAACTCTCTTGCCTCCCAAGCGCCGTGATAAGTGGCGCGGTTGGGTTACCCACATCCGTATTAACGAGAATCCCGTAAACAAAGGGGACACGATCTCTGCTTTGACAAGACGTGCCAAGGAAACCGCCTCGCAAAACACGCTGAGGTGGAGAAGTGAAAACGATTCGAATAAGGGCTTGGCCGTAGTGTGATGTCACGCTGCGGAATACGTCAGCAGATTAGATTGGTGTTAATATTATTCTCTCTATGGCAATACATGGAAGCTTATTTTGCAGAGCCGGACACTACTCTTGGTGTTTACCAACTTTTATGAAGAATTTGGAGGAGGAACCCGCCTTGCAATGCCGAAGACAATCTGCGCGCCGGACTCGTCGTCATTGAAGCCTGGTTCAGGGGCTACCGAGGGAGTCCTGGATTAGGGGGTGTTCGGGTAGCCGGACTATGCCTTCAGCCGAACTCCAGGACTATGAAGATACAAGATTGAAGACTCTATCCCGTGTCCGGATGGGACTTTCCTTGGCGTGGAAGGCAAGCTTGGCGATGCGGATATTCAAGATCTCCTACCATTGTAACCGACTTTGTGTAACCCTAACCCTCTCCGGTGTCTATATAAACCGGAGGGTTTTAGTCCGTAGGACAACTTCATCATACAACAATCATACCATAGGCTAGCTTCTAGGGTTTAGCCTCCTTGATCTCGTGGTAGATCTACTCTTGTACTACCCATATCATCAATATTAATCAAGCAGGATGTAGGGTTTTACCTCCATCAAGAGGGCCCGAACCTGGGTAAAACATTGTGTCCCTTGTCTCCTGTTACCATCCGGCCTAGACGCACAGTTCGGGACTCCCTACCCGAGATCCGCCGGTTTTGACACCGACACCCAATATTTTGTCAGCATTCTAAAAGAAGAAACAAGCAGACACATAACAAGTTTAGCATGTACTAGTATATGAGCCTCATTTCGGTGAACCAGTTCATTAGTAAGGTGGACAGGATTAAACTACCAAGTCTTCTATTGCCAAGTACTAGTACATAATAAAAGCATCAAACAAACATATATCTATGTCCTATGGTAGCCGATGGAATCTTAAATTAGAACAATTGTTCTTTAGGTTTAGGCACTTGTTCTACATGAACAGAGTACAGTAAGATGCAAGAATATAATACTTAAAAATAGAAAATGAGCTCATAGACCTTACCACATTCTTGGTTTGGGACCAGTACAGAACAAGGCGTTCCCAATCATAGTCCAGTAAATGTGTCTCAGGAGAACATAAGGGAATTTGATGAGTTTCTTTGCCGGTGAAGTACGTTTTCTTCAGGTAATTCCGATACTGCCACCAAGCATTCTTGAAGATAGCAGAGGTATTAGCACAGGTTACCTCATCCTGAGTTTCCAAATCGGTCCTTCTCTATAGAGAAAAATGGGAAAATTTTCTGTATTATAACCATCATGGAGGTAGGGTGTATGGGACGAAGCAAAGTAATTGCCATGAATAACATTACTTACACATAACTGCTGGACAAACACCTACAACTGGCATTTTCCTTCATCTTCAGTATAATATTGCCAAGATGGGAAGATACGCACATACGATTTAACAACATCAAATGCGATAGATGCTAAACTACGACTAGCTGGTTGTGCTTCCTCCATAGGAATGGGCGTACTAACTGGTGGAGTTGGGGTTCGCCGTGATAGTACTGGCCCTTTGGGCACTGGAGCTGCCTTACTAACTGCTCTTGTTTGGGAGCTCTGTGGTGGAGATGGTGCTGTGTCAACATGAACTGGGTTACTATCGGCTGGGGTTGGGGTTAGATTGGGTGAAGCTGGTTCTCTGTCCATCGTAGTAGGGGTACAATCTGCGAGAGTTTGGGTTATGTGTGGTAGGGCTGGTTCTTGTGCATGTACAACTGGGGTGCTATGTCCACCAAGAGGTAGCACTGTTTTATTTGAAGACCGTGTTTTTAGTCCGCTAGATACCGGCATCAGCCGCTGCAATTCAAATGGCTGATAAACATGAAACATAGTTGAATGTACAGACATTGTATGAGAGACAGATACAATAGATAGTGTGGAAAAAAGAGGGCATGGAATAGTTGACATGTATATTGTTTAACTAAAACGGATAGCATGACATAATTTCACATATATGATGTCTATCTAAACTGGATAGCATAGCATCACATAATTCAAAGATATGATGAATAACTAAACATGATCACATGACATAATTCACCTACATGTTATCTAAGTAATCAGGATCGGATCATTTAATTCACATATGTGATTTATATGCTAAACAGAGGGCATTCGATATGATGTCTGAACTAAGAACATGGTGTTGAATATTGTGTATATGATGTCTAAACTATGCAATGCAAGACACCGTATGCATGATATGAGCAGTATAACCGTGCCAAGTTAGAGCATACACCTCAGTGGGGGAATAGGACTGGTCATCTGTCTCTGAATCCATCTCTGAGGAGCTATCGGGACCCAACAAGAGATCTACTTCGACAGGTAGCACTGTCTGCTCTGAAGGCCTTGTTTTCACTCCAGATTTTTCCATCTCCCACCCAAATGGCTGATTCACAGGAAGAGTAGTTTAATGTACAAACATTGTCGACAAATGGAAATGTAATGAAGAAAAGGATGGGCAAGATATCATTCAAATATATGATGCCTGGTTAAACAGGATGGCATTGCACATTTCACATATATTATGGCTGGCTAAAACACATGAGACTGCATAATTCCCATATATGATATAGAAACTAAACAGGTGGCATTACAGAACATGTCTAAACTAAGCAGATGACATATATGATGTCAAAAGTAGGCACTGTAAGGCAACATATGCATGATATGACTAACATCATCATGCCAAGGTAGAGCAAACACCTTGGGGGGTAAATACGAGTGGTCAGCGGCGTCCGAATCTGCCTCAGAACAGATATCTTCCTCTGGATTACAATCTGGAGTGGGGTGGGGAGGGTTTGCCATTGAACCCACCATGGAGCGATGTCTGCATGACATTGTATTGCCGCGCAAAACTCTTGTCTTTTTCTCTACATGTTCAAAGGGCCGGCCCTGAGGGGGGCGAGAGGGGCGATCGCCCCGGGCCCCCGACTACGAAGGGGCCCCCGATACGGACTGCTATGTAGAAGCTTAACCTGCACGCGCGCTAGAAAAAAGATGATGCTGTTGGGACTGGCCCAAGTGGTAATACGAGCAACTATCATCGTAACGAAGAAGCCGAGTAACTAGCGACGATTCTGTTTCCGAAAAAAAATGATGATTCTGTTTCTGAAAATTTAGCGACCTTTTGGTTTGATAGGACTCTAGGCAGCCAGGCAGGTGCAATGCATTCCCTCAGAAAATGTAGGTGCGGCGCATGATGCATCAGATCAGGCTTCTTTTCATCTTTCTTTGCTCCTCTATCGTGGCAGCGCCTTGGCTGATCGGTGATCGGTCTGGTCGCCGCTACCTCGAAATCCTCTCTGAACGTGTGACAACGGTAGCAGCGGCAAGGCCAAGCCTACGATCTAGCTCCGCTTTCTATGCGTGGCATAAGCAGCAACAACGACGTTCGTGATCGACCGCGAAGCAAACTAGGGTTTTGTGACAACCAGGTATACAAATTTACAGCTTAAAAAAGGTATACAAATTTACAATGCTTATCTGCTTGGTCTTCGGCATTCTCTGCAGATTGCACGTAGGTTTGAAAAAAAATACTCTCTCTGTTTTAAATATAATTAAGTCTTTTTAGGTATTTCAATAGGGACTATATACGAACTAGAAAACACGTAAGATAGCACACCATGTTTTTTACATGAATTTTTATCACTGGCTACTATCGTTATCTAATACCATCGGTGAGGCTACATGGTTGATCTGGTTGCATTGTGAGATCTATACCTCATAGATATTATTTGGAAAGGCTCTATCAAGTATTTATGATTTTTTTACAGTTTTCCCATTCAGTTAGAGTACTCCCGATTACCATTTATAACAGGAGCACTTCAAAACCATTGATATCACCATCATAGTTTTAAATAGCAGACTATGCCAAATAGTGTCGGGTTCTCCAAATCAGCTAGAGCGAGGCTATAACCGGCTATTTAATAACTTCACCGGATAACAATTACATGAACACCATTTGACAACACCCTTCTCAAACCGCTATAGCAGAGCTATAACTGGTTATTTAAAACTCTAATCTTGGTTGATAACTCTTCACGGATGCCATACTCTACATACTAAGGGCCCCTAGTTCTAGTTTCGCCCCGGGCCCCCAAAATCTCAGGACCGGCCCTGCATGTTCAGCATGACTGTGTACAATATCTGACATGCATACGAAAAAAATATGGTGAGATTATGTAAGGAGAGCATGCAGAAATTTAGAGTGATGGTAACAACTAGTGGATCGATGTTTTTCTGTTGAACCAAAATAGCCCTAATGGATCGACGTGAATGTATAGTAATAAGTGATGCAACAAGTGTAGAACCTCTTTGCCATAGCCGTGTCGACCTCAGCATCATTGGGTTGGTCGCTGAAGCAGTTGAGGCAGAGGTGGCTGTCGGAGGTGTGGAGGAAGATTTGAGGAGTCTGTAGACGGCGTCCAGGGCACTGCTCTATTGTGACGGATCGTTCTGTCGTTGGAGCAGCTCTGGTGAGCCGTAAGATGTCAAGGCTGAAGCAGCAGAAGACAGACATCGTCAATCTCAAGTGGGATTCTAATAGCATCTCCAATAGATGATGTAAAATGGATGTAAAATTAACATCACCAAAAACCACGTGACTACAACAGATGAGGTAAAAACTGTTGACTCTGAACTTAACTGTCGAAACTGAAATTTACTGTGGAATCTGAATGCTACTGTCGAAACTAAACGCAATGGTAGCAGAGAGGCACTTGACATGTAGTTTAGGGAGGGCCTACAGTTCATCTTCAACCTGCACCCCCCTGAGCCGCCAGCCACCACCGGCCGAACCGCCTGCCCCAGCGCCGCCTCGCCGCCCCAAAACAACTCGCCACCGCCGCCCCGGCTAGCCCTCTAGGCCCCCCGTCCCCACCCTGAACCCTAAGATAGATAGCGGGTACCTCTCCGACGAGCCCCGTCCCCGCTGCGGGTGGTTCTTCCTTAACTCCAGTGAGCCCCCCAACCCCTGAAAATAGACTGACCCAAAAGTCGATTCAGTCGACTGAAGTGTGGCTTAATCGGAGCGAGCAGCAGCACGAGCGAGGGGGAGAGCAGCAGCAGCAGTTGGGCGAGCGAGCGATCGAGCGAGAGCCGGAGCAGCAGCAGCAGATCTGGCTGGTATGGCCGCCGCCGCCGAAGGGGCCTCGCACTGGGGGAGAGCCGCCATGGAGATGTCGCCCGTGGTGCTGGCTTCAAGGTAGCCGCTCCATGGGGGTGCGGGATGGAGCACCGTCGGTGCCGGGAGGTCGAGTTAAGGAGAAGGTGCGATGCGATGAGTGTACAACCTCTTTGGTGGCGCCGAGTAGGCCTCGGCTTCGTCCGAGGAGTCGGTGAGGATGCTGCGGTTCCGGTGGAGCAGGTTAAGGCGGCGCTGTGGGGATGGAGCATCAGCGATAGACGAGGCGATCGTCGGAGCAGCTCCTTGGAGGTGGAGGACGGGGCGGCTGAACCGGCGGGACGGCGAGATGGACGATGGATCCTCATCCAGGGAGGTGGATGAGGGAAGTCGAGCTGTTGCGGTGGACGACGTCGTCGGGGAAGAGGCTCCGGCTGGGCAGCGGTGACGTGGCAGACGGAGGAGGGTGGGGTTTCGCGGCTGGAGCAGAGACGTTATGGCGGCCTGGGATTTTGAATGGCGAAAAGGGGGCGATGGGAGGGGGTGAAGCATGACTTAGGAACGCACTTGTCCAAATTGTAGGGTGTGTTACAAAAGTACCCCCCCACACCTATTGGAACTAGCTGTCCTTTCGGCTCAGGGTTAGAAGGGGGATTTCGCGTGTCGGGATTTGGCAGCTGGAGGGAGTTTTCGCGCGCGTTGTAATTTCGGGATAGCAAGGCACGGGTTGTGAAGGCGCCAGTTTTGGGAGCACGATATCTGAATTTTCGGGATATAACAAGACGCGGGTTGAATTTTAGGGACAAGCCTAATGTGTAGTAATATTGTACTTGTACGTACCAAGTCAATTCACACTTCCCTCAACCAAAAAGAAAACGACAAAAATAAAACTATTCACACCACACAAAGAGAGAGTCTTGCCCCATTTTACTATACAAATGCTATTCAAAGGTACTCCCTCCTTCCATCTATATAGGGCCTAATGCGTTTTTCGATGCTAACTTTGACCAAATATTAGAGCAATGATATATGACATGCAACTTACACAAAGCACACCGTTAAATTCGTCTGTGAAAGGTTCTTTCAATTATATAATTTTCACATTGTACATGTCATGTACTATTAATCTTGTCAATAGTCAAAGGCGGTCTTAAAAATCTCATTACGCCCTATATAGATGGAAGGAGGGAGTATGAATCCATGTTATGTCCGATTAAATTTTTTCGCTTGCTGTATAATGCATGTAACCTACTCATACCAACATTTTAGTGCATTCCAAATGTCTATACTACCGCTGCAATTCGAACTAAATTTGAATTCGTTTCTCTATTTCAATAAGAATCTACAATCATGATTGTTGCCAACTTCAACCATCATAGTGTCCTTGCTATCCGCCAGATATAAATCAGACGGCCTATAATGCAGGATGGAAGGCACACCATCATCAACAACTCCGTTTTTATAAGAGTAGAGATAAAATATATTAAATGTAGTATACCATGTTCATAACCACACCATGTGTATCACCGTTATATATATTCACACATCCGTTGGTTTGAAACACTATGATAAATTCTTCAAATATCCGAATTCGCTTTTTATAATGAAGTATATATGATCTCTATTCGTCTTTTACACCCACACAACCCTCTTATCTTTGTAGCTAGCGCTAACTTTCTCTTGTGCATGCACACACCCACATCCCTCTCACCCTCCCTCAGCATTCTCTAGCTCCATCGCGCAAATTCGTCTTTTCACTTTAGGTCGTTCACCCATGGTGTGTGTAGGCCCCCCAGCTCCTTCTTTACGGCACACATCAATCGATATGCCTCTCTAGCCAGGTGTGCCTAGAACAAACACAAGCTTCCCCTCTTCTCTTGTCACCGTCCATGCCTCACTCCCACCACTCTTTTCATCGTTCTCGTACTTGCACACTCCTCCCCCTCGATATAGTATGCCTCTCGTACCACCTCCTACATGCATCCCTGTCTCTCTATCCTTCTCCTCGTGCCTCATTTGCTTCTAACACACACATGCATGTATACCGATCGATCTCCCAACATATACCTAGATCGACTTTAACTACCCCCCCATCGATCGACGTACCTCACAAGTTATGTCTCTCCTTTATCTTACAAAGGGCGATTGATCTTCCTATGTAGTTACGTCTGCTTACCACAGCCACAACATCCCCCCTCATCATTCGTGCATGCCTCCTGACCCGTCTCTCACACGCACGTGGACAGACAACAAGCAGCCATCTCCTCTCTTATTGATATTGCGGGCGTGCCCTCCGTTTGTCTAGCAAGCCTATCCCACAATTTGTTAGAAGCAACTCCACTACCACCCCCTCCAACACTCTAGCTCTGTCTCTCTCCCAACCTTATTCATCTCCTGCACATATGCATGGATGCCGATCGATCTCCCTTAATACATGAGTCAGATCGATCTCCTTAATACATGAGGTAGGCCTCTCTCCTCCTCCACACATATACCAGCCATTGTACCTCTATAGTTAATTGGGCCTCCCTCTTCCCTCACCACACACCGATAGTCGAGCGCTGCAGGTAGGTACCCATGGCACAGATACAAACTGCACATGTCCCATCTCACGTTCCAGTAGGCCAGCCACTCTATATCTTTGACGTGGGCACACACAAATTCGATGGCACTCTTTATCGATCGTGCACGCACACACACACACATCATCCCTCTCTTTGATTCTATGGACACCTCAAGCCGATGATACTTCCACTCTCTTCTCGTGGATCGCCCCCTCTATATGTATGTTATATCCAGGACTCTATTTCACACACATTGCATATGTTAAAAATTTTGATTGACCCCCCCACAAAAAAACACTCAAGAACCCACACACTATATCTCTCTAGGTATGTATCTCTCTCACACAACCCCACGTAGGTGGTGTACATATACAAGAAGAGAATAGGTGCACCATGCACGTACTCACACTTCGTGCCCACCCACACCCGCGCGGGTACACGGTGGAGCTCATTTCTCCGCAGAAGCTAAATTTGTTTTTGAAACATCAAGTGGCTAGAGACTCAAAAACTTATTTGCCCATTAGTGACTTGTTAGGGGGGTGGATTTTAGTTTGTACGATAATGCTGCATCCACCTAAAGTAATGAAAGTTCTTACGTAAACTTCCTAGTAATTCCCTCTTCGTAGGTGCAGCATTACTCCTAACATCTATAATATCAATTTGAAACTTGTAATATTGCCGTGTCCTATTCCTGCGTTTTCAAAATCCTGCGAATCAAACAGGTCCTGAGTTGGTGATGATGTTGTGCCTCCCATCTTTCACCAATAGCCGTCGGATCTAGATCTGACGCATACAAACCAAGCTTCTCCATTTTTGCAAAAAGATGCCCGCACTTGTTCCCTATTTACAAACAACTCCTTATCTCTCACAATCAGCCTCATCTCCTCCCCACCACATCTAGGAGTAGAAGGCCGTGGAAAAATCTGGCGCGATGGCCGCTGCCGGAGCCGCCACCCCCAATCTTGGTGTTTCGTGCAATGCACGGGCATCTACACACGGGAAATTATGTCGAAAAGGGCTAGTTGTAAGCAGGCTAGCTCTACAGCCATGATGATAGTGACTGCAAACGGTGAGGATGACTATGGTATGCTGAACACGGCGCCTATACTCAGGTGTCATCTCCGGCGCAGGGTCTTGTCACTTCACTGTGAGGAGCAACACGTAATAATTTGACCAACGGATAGTACAGTGCTAGTACTCCTACTACTACTCCTACATTGGTAGTACTACTACTAGTACTAGTAGAACCACCGTCTGGATTTAGGAGTACTACCACGTCCATCTGGATTTTAGTATTTTACTAGCAATATCTAGTAATGCATGTCACCAAAAATGTACTACTCCCTCTGTAAATAAATACATGGTGTTTTATTCCTATCGGCGAGAGAACTTAATGTTTTTTTGCCACTCCTAACTAGAGTACTAATAGGATTACATGCAATGAACTAAACACTGCATGTCATGTTTGGTAGTCTCAAGTCATTGAAAGCATGCACGACCCACATCTCTCATTGGTTGATATGTCACGAAATAAGAAACAAGGAGGGAGTTAATGCACCGTGCCTAAGTATTTTGGGCTTATTTGGTTTTTGTAAGGTGACTTACACAACATTTTTGTTTACATGCATTAACATATTATTAGTTAAATCAAAGGCCAAAACTTGGCGCAAAATGCAAAGGGGACCAATAAACCAGTAAACATCAAACTTCTCTCGTTTGGCCCCAACTAGAGGTCCGGCGAGATGACTATACTGCACCGGCACAGAGGGGGACGCAGCTTCATTGACTTACGACAACTGCCTTTTGGTGAATGACACGTGGCCCCAGGGGGTGGCTGTCCCACCTATCATACAACCAAAGGCAGGTGCAGTAGAGGGCCGAGGAGTAGTACGAAATCCTACGCACCTACGCACGCTAAGCAAGGGCTGAGTGATCACTCGAATCGCAAGATCAGTTGACTAGAAGCTAAGCTAGACCCATGGAGGCGATGAGCGCGAGCATCAGCCGGCTCTGCCAGATGGTCCACGACGCCGGCCTGCGGCCCGGCACCGAGGAACGTCTCCAGGTAGTATTGCTTGAGGCCGCTAGGGCGAGGGGCCGCTTGGACGACAACTTCGTCTCCTTGTTTGATGAGGTCCTCGTCGGTTTCCTCAACAAGTTCACCGTCGTCAAGAAGCTTGCAGACGACTTTGACATAAGCCTCCAGCCGACGTGCCCAGGCTCTGCGATGCCCGCCACCCTCAACGGCCACTATGGTAACAACCTCTTCGATGCACTAGTGGCCCTGCGACTGCCCGCGGTCGCGCCGGAGAATGTCCACCTCGAGGTCGCGCTCGCCGTGCAGCGCCTGGCGCAGCAAGACACCATCGACATAATCACCTACATCTACGCGCAAATCATCCACAAGGACTACTACATGCAAGAGGAGGACGATAGGACGCTGGCCTTCTTGGAGCACAGGGCAACCTTGGACGGCACTGTTCAGAAGCATGTTGAGCTCGCTGCCAACGCTGCTGCTCCTCACACGTCGGTTGGTGACCCGGCGCACTAGGGCGTGAGGATGTCGTTGAACGTTGATGGATCCGTATGTATTTTTATCTTCTCGTCAAATCCATGTAGTAGTATATGATACTACAGTAATTATGTTACCTTTCGCATCAACTTCATAATTTCCGTACGTACTCCATGCATGAACGGCGCCAGAACCAAACTTCTCATTACTCTAGGCAAAATCGTTATTTTCTATCTATCGGTCGCGCCATGGAGCAGAACCAAATTTTACAAGTTACGAGTTCAAAAGGAAAAGCCTGTCATGTTCGCATCACACCCCCACACGGTTGGTCCGGCACGCTGCTCAAGCGGGAATGCGTGCGGTGTTGCATTTTCACTTACTAGTGGGACCGTAGTTGAGCAAACCGACTATCGGCAAACCCCCACCCCGCCCACCGTGTGATGGCTGAGAAAACATGAGGGAGAAGAGATGGCTGTAGCACGGACTCCAAGAAATTTGGCGTCAGATGGGACTCGTGTGGGTGGCGTGTGCCGTACTGCTAGACGTGAATGCTAGTTATGGCCCATGCCACCCCACTATATCGAGCCTATATCAAGGTACGTAGAACAAATTTCCTGCAATCCGTGCTCAGCCCTCCTCTATCTCTCTTCTCAGCCAGCCAGCGGACGCGCGGAGCCCATTGTCTGTTTGCTCACATGCGGCCCCACATGTCAGTGAAAACACAAGAGGACCCACTGAACCTGCACATCTTTCACCTCGACGTGCTGGTGATGAAAAACAAATCCAATAAAGATCTTCAGTGGCCGCTTTTGGAGTTACTCAAGAGTAGTAAGATTCTATTTACAGTTTAACCCAAGATGCACATCTCGTGGCTTCAACTATCACTCTATTTTCTTTCATGACACGACCTGGATGCTGGATGTCCCACGTGTCGGCAAAAGGAGGAAGAACCCGACCAAATCTTCGGTTCTGCTCTCGGATGAGACTAGTGCTCTTGTTGATACTCCTACTAGAATAGAGGCTAGACATGAGACTAGATGCGAGGAAGCAACATCTACTTCTTTACACTCGAAGAAGAAAGAAGCATGCAAGATCGAGCCTTCGTAGATCAACAATGAATGCATCGAGAAGGCACTAATCCAACTTACAGGAGTAGTAAAATGTATTCTTGTGGTTCTTGTTTTCTTTGGTCTTGCTTTTCTAGTCAAAATTATCGTTGGAGTTCATGCAAAACGGAGGTCCATTTGGGGTCGTGCGTTGGAGTTGGCCTTACAAGTGGGACCGCAGTTAAGGAAACCGACTATCGGCAAACCCCCACCTCGCCCGCCGCGCGATGGCTAAAGTTAGAGAAACGACGAGGTTGAAGAGATTGCTCTAGCATGGACTCCAAGAAATAATATGGTGTGAGATGGATGTCGTGGTGGTGGCGTGTGCCGTACTCCTGGACGTGAATGCTTGTTCTGGCCCATGCCACCCTACTACTCCTACTATTTACTCCTACTATATAGTACCAGTATCGAGGATTCGAGGTGCTGGTTACGTACAGCGAACACATTAACATATGGCTACAGTAAAAACACCCGCCTGACGCGTGAAGCATGTCAAGCTAGTACAAATAGTGTATTACTATTGTTGATTGGTCTCATCCGATAACCTGTTGCAATGCACGTACAATTATGTATTCGGAAAATATTTTTTTGCCTCGTCGCACCACTCACTCAGAGAAGCGACTCGAAAGCCATTCATAAATTTAGTAAGTTTATCACAGGCATATCATTTTATTACATACAACAGGTCATCAACCCACATCGACAATGAGGATACATTATAAATACTAAAGTTTTCACCACACAACAAATAACAAGCCATGAAATGAACTTCAACTCAACCATTCCACGGCGTTGGAAACGCTTGCTTTGAACCACAAGTGATTCTCTGGGACGGGCCATCCGTTGTCGATCTGGAGACCAACGCAGGACTGATCATCCAGGCTGAAGTGGTCTACTATATCAGTACCAGGGTAGGGAACCACCCAAATGTCTGAGGTATAGACACAGTTGCTTCTCATAAATGTGTCAACAACAGTTGGATCGCCTTTCACACTCATCGGATAGTTTTGTCCAAGGAAGAGCGAGTTTTCTCCAAGACTATCAATTCTGTGGCAGGGAGAAGGAGTTGGCGCTAGCACACTAGTATCACTACAAAAAAATACACTTCTGTGATGATACATGTTTGTCATAGTAGGTCGCATTTTCTGTCATGCATGTACATCCATGACAAATTTATGACAGAATCAAGATAGTCATACCTGTGCTATCGTAGAAGTGTTCCATGACATTGCCAAAATTATCATCACGGAAGTGTCCACTTCCATGACGATAAATCACGCGTCACAAAAATGCTTTCGTCAAGGGTGACCGAGATGTGGCATCCACCGTAACGGAACGCTGTTAAGCTATTGGGTCGGATTTTGGATCCGATAACCCATTAACATCCACGACCAATGCCGATTTTCCACGTGTAAAATTCTCATTGGCTGACGGATCAATACGTTAGCTCCGTGTTGGCACAGGTGTCACTCATCCAACGGTTGAGATGGGCCTATGATATGTTGACATGTGGACCGGCCCAAAAGTGGCCCATAAAGATTAAATGGGCCAGCCCAACCGAAGGCCCATAATATTTAGCGGACCATAATGGGCCGGCCCAGCTAAAGGCCCACAAAATTTAGCGGACCATAATGGGCCGGCCCAGCTAAAGGCCCACATGATTTTGCAGACCATAATGGGCCGGCCTAGCTAAAGGCCCACAAGATTTTGCGGACCACAATGGGCCGGCCCAGCTAAAGGCCCACTAGATTCTGCCGACCATAATGGGCCGACCAAGCTAAAGGCCCAACGTTCTCTGTCAAATCGGCCTGTCAACGGCCTGTCCTAAACTTGTCATTAACGCGGCCCATGGTCACTTCTGGCCCGTTAACAGTCCGCTAAGTAATTGGGCCGAATTACAGCCCGATGCATTTTCGGCCTGTTAAAGGTCCGGCTTCATTTGGGCCCATTTACAGGCCATCAAAACTTTCGGCCCATAAACGACCGTGAAGGATTTGGGTCATATTCGGCCGTGTATGACATTCGGCCTGTTAGAGGCCCACTATAGCTTTGGGCCACTTTCGGCATGTTGTCATTTTCGGCCTGTTAACGCCGGACGTAAACCATGGGCCATATGTGGCCCAACATCATATCGGGCCCATTAACGGCCCACAAAAAAATGACGATAATCTAGCCCGACCGAAGTTCCGGCCTGTTTAAGGCCCGTGTATTAGGTCGGCGCATTTACGGCCCGTCTGAATTTCGGCCTATTAAAGTCTAGTGGGTTATTTGGCACAATCAGGGCCCAATCTCACTTTCGGTCTATTAAAGGCCCATGTATTTTATGGGCTCGAGATATTTACACCTGTAAACGGCCTATTTTTATTGAGGGCCAAAATTATGTTTAGGCCTGTTAAAGGCCCACTATGGGCACAGGCCTACCAGAAAAATATGAAAGCTTATGCTGATTTAGGCCCAGATATTTTTAGTGGGCTACATGCCAATTTCGGCCCGTAATCGTTTTTAGACCAATTGGAATGGGCCCGACGAATGTTGGCATGTTGGGCTCCTACGAAGGTTTCGACCGAATACATTACTAAGATAAACCTACACTATACATAAATGTTGTATCACAACAAAATAAATTCCAACCATACAACAAAAGGCCTGTTGGCATAAAGTTTACAGTCCTTCCAGATAAAAGCACCATCAGATGTATAGAGGCACAGATCATTTGACCTGAGTGCTAATGTTTCAGGATGTAGAATCTGATGGAGCAGCACGATCTCCACCTTTTTCCGCCATTGCTCTTGAACAACGAAGCGAATGTCTGATAGTCTGGTTTCAAAACCATTCATATCTTGACGACATTTCTCAACCACTATTCTTGTTTTCGAAACAACGTCCATTAGGGATTGGACTTGTGTCTAGAGCACAGATATATCACTCTATCTAGCAGGAAGATTTTCAGTAGGCGATTTGGACGAGGTTACCTTGACAACCAACCCAGAATTACGCAGGAAGGTGCTTTTTGCACTGTTAGTGGAGAGATACTGACGCACTGCAGCAAGAGGTGACATTGTGCCTATAGTAGCCTCGTCACCTTCAGGTGGTTGTGGTTGTTCAATCATTTGTTCCATAGCTTCCTGAAAGTTTGAACTTGTAGATTAGTGTACCAGATAAGTTACTAATGAGATAAAAACAAACAAAGTAGGTTAAACGTTTATACATAACTTATTTTGGTGAACTACTGTAATACATTAGCATGTATTGTAGTGCCAACTGCATAATAAAATCGCTTTCGGAACATATGTCCATGTAGCATGCCTATTGTATTGTCTATTTCCTCACATTCGTTGACATCTAAGGATAAAGAGACATGGTTTAAAGTAGGATGAACATAGTATGACATCATTCATATCATGGGCAAACAGATATAAAACAAACAGGCTATTTTATCATTGTGTGCGCACGTGAACATAACAACTAGATTACAGATCAAGACCAAAAGAATATCCTTCATCTCTTTTAAACCATGTAAGGTGAAATGATACGTTAAGACAACTATGAATAAAAGTGAATGGAGTAACTGGCATTGGCTGCAAACCAAGTAGTTAAATGAACACATCACAGTACCAATCAGTTCAAGGCAGGAGGAGTAAGGACTTACAACAGCGGCTTGAATTGGTGTGCTCATGCCCTTCATCTTGCTGGTGTGGCAATCCTTGAAGATTTGCACTGCATTCGGTTCAGGTTCTTTTTGGTCCGCACGGGATTTCCTCTGTATTTGGAACAAGTCAATATAGATACGATAATATGGAACAAAAAAAGAAGGAAGTAGCAGCTATTTACAAGAGCCTCGCAGTGTGTAATATAGCTACGAGATCCTGTGGTCTGTTGGAATTTCACTTTAGAACGGTTGGTTTTGTTCTTCAAACAGTTAGCCTAGAAGAAGATACACTTGTAGGGCACATACATAAATACAAGTTCAATATGTGGTCTGATCAAATACATATAGCCTACCTGATAATTTGGATGAGACCAGTGTTTAATGAGGGCTGTCCAGTCTTCATCTGTAATATATTCCACTGGAGATGTTTGGGCGATTTCATTGTTAGCCTTGCCTTCAAAGTGAGATTTTCTAAGGTGGTACCGATACTGTCGCAGAGCTGACTGAAAAACATGAGTGCATGCTTGTCTAGTTGCATCATCTTTCGGATCCAACTTGAACCTCATCTGTTGAAAAAAGAATGTGAGTCTTATTAGGAGGAATCTAGAAAGTATGGGATAGAGCAAGACAATATTAATAATTACGATGAATAACATTACTTATGGATAAATGGTCAAGGAAGGTGTTAAACTGGGTATTGTCTTTGTCATTCCTGTACTGGATCCACGTTGGGAGGATACGTGCATGACACCTAACGGCACCGGCTGCCTCTGATACTAACTTGGCTAACTCTGTAGCATCACGTGGCCTTTTTAAACCTGCCTCAAAATGGATCTCCATTCTTCCTCCTTTAGATTTTGTTAATCTATCAAGCATTATCCATGATGTCTGTTTCCGCTTGCGCCTTGGTGCTAGTTCAACAACGAATATGGAAAGTGTTAGTGTACATCAAACTATGAGAGTACATATAAAGGAGCATGCAACTGCAACTTGACTCGACCAGGTACCATCTTGGTGTTGATGCTCATGAGGTTCATCTGATCTTGCCAAGTCTTGTTGTGTCAGCAGTGCTTCGGAAGTAGTGTTAGGTGTGAAGGCAGCTTGGGAACTGGCCAGTTCCGGAGCAAACGAACAAGTAACTAGTTGATATGCTGGTACAGTTGAAGTAGATGCTGCAGCTGGTGGAGCAGGTGATACTGTGTTTGTAGATTTAGCCGGTGGACATGGACCTTCTACTGCACTATAAGTATCAGCAGAATCTCGGTGGCAGAACCTTTTCCGTTTCACCCGACGAGTAACAGCACTCCCTACTATATTATTTTCCTTGCTCTTTTTTGACTTTTCCATGTCAAGCTGTACCCACAACACAAAAGAATAAAATCACTCTTCAGAACTCATTGATGCATGATACAGACAAGCAATACTTTGATGTAAGACAACCGTATGAGGATGGAATATGTAAGAAAAACAGGACGACATGACATATTCACAGCTACGATGTGCAAACTAAGCAGAAGGATTTTCAAGAAAATAGAAGTAATGCAAGCTAGACACCATATGAAAGATGCAACCAATATTACTCTGCCAAGTTAAAAGTGTCTTGTCGTAAGTGGCAATTCGAAAAATTAGAAGCAGTACAACATAGAAATCAATGCAAGATGCAACCACTATCAAACTGCCATGTTAAAAGCGCCCAATCATGAGTGACTGATGCGGGATACACAACATCAGTACTTCGATGTAAGAACATGGTATGATAGATAGATGCAGTGTATTCTAGACACAGAAAGCCATGTCATATGCACATGTATTACGTATAAACTCAGCAGGTGCAATTTAATCAAAATAGAAGAAATACAGGCTAGACAACATATGCAACATGAAACCAATTATCACACTGTCAACTTAGAGCAAGCACCTGCGATGGTGGAGTACGAGAGATGAACTCATCATGTAGACTTGGGACTTCAACTTCATTAGTAGTAGCGGTGGCAAATCTAGAGAGTCTCTGTTTGCGTCGGTGCGGAGGACCACCAACATCCCCTAACTTACTCTTTTCCTTCCTATTTTCTGATATTGCCTTATGAAGTCAAAACCACAAGAAGATGAATAAAATTAGCTCTGCATAACTGGTTGATGCATGATACAGACGAACACTACTTTGATGTAAGGCAAGCGCAGGATAGGAGGATGGAATATATACAAAAAAGGCAGCATTTCATATTCACACGTACGATAGGAGGATGGAATATGTATGAAAAAACAGTAAGCGGAAGGCATTTCAACAAAATTAGAAGAAATGAATGCTAGGCACCATATGAACATGCAACCAATATCACTCTATCAGGTAAAAAGTGTCTTGTCGTAAGTGCCATTTCAAGAAATTAGAAGCAGTACAAGCTAGAAGACAATGCAAGATGCAACCTACATCACAGTCCCAAGTTAAATGTGTCTTATGGGTAAGTGATCGTTGCAGGTATAAGTTGTAAGCTACGCAGATGCAATTCAACATAATCAGAAGCAATACAAACTAGACATCATACGGAAAACGCAACCACGTATAACAGTTCCAAGTAAGAGCAAGCACCTGTGATGGTGGAGTAGGGGAGATGTGCTCATCATGTACACGTATGTTCTAGAAACAGGAACACGTGTCATATTCACAGGCATTATGTGTAAAGTAAGCAGATGCAATTCAAGTTAGAAGCAATACAAGCTAGACATCATACGCAACATGCAACCACATATAATAGTGTCAAGTTAGAGCAAGCACCTATGATGGTGGAGTAGGGGAGATGTGCTCATCATCTACACAGCTACGTTGACTGTCCAGCCTTGTGTTGTCTTGCGAATCTTGTTGGGAGGATGGCAGAGTAGAATCTGTAGAGACCCCCTATTTGAGTTGCTCCGAAGGACTAGCGTCATCCACTGCCGGACTAATTTCCTTCAGCTGTAATGATTTTGCATTGTGAAGTCAAACCGATAAGAAAAAGGAATAAAATTCGCTCTTCAGAACTCATTCATGCATGATACTGACGAACACTACTCGGATGAAAGGCAAACACATGATGCGAGGACGGAATATGTATGAAAAACAAGATGGTGTGACATATTCACACCTATGATGTGGTAACTAAGCAGAAGGCATTTCAACAAATTAGAAGCACTGCAAGCTAGACACCATATGAAAGATGCAACCAATATCACTCTGCCAAGTTCAAACTGTATGGTGTTTCAACAAATTAGAAGAAGTACATGCTAGAAATCATATGCAAGACACAACCAATATCACAGTGGCGACTTAAAGGTGCCTTATCATAAGATATAGTATGTACCAAAAACAGGAAAGCGTGTCATATTCACATGTATCATGTGTAAGCTAAGCAGATGCAGTTTACACTAATTAGGAGCAATACGAGCTAGACACCATATGCAACATGCAACCAGATATCACACTGCCAAGTTAGAGCAAGCACCTTGGATGGTGGAGTAGGGGAGCGGAGACTTGGACCTTGTAATGCACTATCAGTACAAGGAGAATCGGTACAGATGCTCCATTTACGTTGCTGCAGAGGACCACCATCATCGCCTTCCTTACTCTTTTCCTTCCTCTTTCTTGATTTTGCCTTGTCAAATCAAACCCACAAGAAAAAGGAATAAAATTTGCTCTTCAGAACTCATTGATGCATGATACTGACGAACACTACTTTCATGTAAGACGAACACTACATATCACACTGCCAAGTAAGAGCAAGCACCTGCGATGGTGGTGTGGGGGAATTGCAGTGATCAACTAGAGAGCTACGTTGAATTTCTTCATTTAGCCTTGCCGTTTCTTGAGAATCATGTGGGGAGGATGACACTGCACTCTTTAAACGAGTATGGCGTCTCACAGAAACCCACCTGGGTGACTGTCTCATCATAAGTGATTGACGAGGGATACAAAAGAGCATTAGTTTGATGTATGAACATGGTTAATAGACATATGTAGTATGTATCAAAAACAGGAAGGCATGTCATTATCAAAGGTATAATGTGTAAAGTAAGCAGATGCAATTTAACCAAATTGGAAGCAATACAAGCTAGACACCATATGCAACATGCAACCACATTTGACAGTGCGAAGTTAAAGCAAGCACCTGGGATGGTTGTGTGTGGCAATTGAGATCATCAACTGCAGAGCTAAGTTTACTGTCTCCAACTGCTGACACTACACCCGTTAGAGCGCTGGAACGCTTAGTGCTTATCTTCGAATTACACTGGAGCGACTTCTGTCTTTTCTTTTCTGCATTCATCAACACTGCGTCAGAGTCTGAAATACCCATGCATAAAAAAAACAATAGTGTGAGTATGGGTGAAGTGTGTGCACAATTAGTACAGTGTAAAGGCAGCAAATAGCAGGTCGGTGAGAAATAAATTACGGGAGACATATGATAGTGATACGTCTCCAACGTATCTATAATTTTTGATTGCTCCATGCTATATTATCTACTATTTTGGGCAATATTGGGCTTTATTATCCACTTTTATATTACTTTTGGGACTAACCTATTAACTGGAGGCCGAGCCCAGATTTGCTATTTTATGCCTATTTCAGTGTTTCGAAGAAAAGGAATATCAGACGGAGTTGAAACGGAACGAAATCAACTGGAGAAGTTATTTTTGGAAGGAAACACACCTGATGGACTTGGACCCCACCTCAGGGGAGACACGAGGTGCTCACGAGGGTGGGGGGCGCGCCCCCTGTCTCGTGGGACCCCCGTGGCTCCTCCGACGTCCTCCCTGCACCCATATATACCCACGTGACCTAAAACTTCCAGAACGCACGATAGATCGGGAGTTCCACCGCAAGAAGCCTTCGTAGCCACCAAAAACCAATCTAGACCCATTCCGGCACCCTGCTGGAGGGGGTAATCCCTCTCTGGTGGTAATCTTCATCATCCCGGTGCTCTCCATGACGAGGAGGGAGTAGTTCTCCCTCGGGGCTGAGGGTATGTACCAGTAGCTATGTGTTTGATCTCTCTCTCTCTCGTGTTCTTGATTTGGCATGATCTTGATGTATCGCGAGCTTTGCTATTATAGTTGGATCCTGTGTTTCTCCTCCCCCTCTTCTCTCTTGTAATGAATCGCGTTTCCCCTTTGAAGTAATCTTATCAGATTGAGTCTTTAAAGATTTGAGAACACTTAATGTATGTCTTGTCGTGCATATCTGTGGTGACAATGAGATATCACGTGATTCACTTGATGTATGTTTTGGTGACCAACTTGCGGGTTCCACCCATGAACCTATGCATAGGGGTTGGCACACGTTTTCGTCGTGATTCTCCGGTAGAACTTTGGGGCACTCTTTGAGGTCCTTTGTGTTGGTTGAATAGATGAATCCGAGATTGTGTGATGCATATCGTATAATCATGCCCACAGATACTTGAGGTGACATTGGAGTATCTAGGTGACATTAGGGTTTTGGTTGATTTGTATCTTAAGGTGTTATTCTAGTATGAACTCTAGGGCTGTTTGTGACACTTATAGGAATAGCCCAACGGATTGATTGGAAAGAATAACTTTGAGGTGGTTTCGTACCCTACCATAATCTCTTCGTTCGTTCTCCGCTATTAGTGACTTTGGAGTGACTCTTTGTTGCATGTTGAGGGATAGTTATGTGATCCAATTTTGTTAGTATTGTTGAGGGAACTTACACTAGCGAAAGTATGAACCCTAGGCCTTGTTTACCATCATTGCAATACCGTTTACGCTCACTTGTATCACTTGTTACCTTGCTTTTTTTATAATTTCAGATTACAAATACTTTTATCTACCATCCATATACCACTTGTATTACCGTCTCTTCGCCGAACTAGTGCACCTATACAATTTACCATTGTATTGGGTGTGTTGGGGACACAAGAGACTCTTTGTTATTTGGTTGCAGGGTTGCTTGAGAGAGACCATCTTCATCCTAAGCCTCCTACGGATTGATAAACCTTAGGTCATCCACTTGAGGGAAATTTGCTACTGTCCTACAAACCTCTGCACTTGGAGGCCCAACAACGTCTACAAGAAGAAGGTTGTGTAGTAGACATCAGATAGCTCTACAACATGCATGGCACACTAAATTACTACAGGATTCTATGAAAATAACAGTCGACTGAAAGCAAATAGATCAGTCCATTTTTTCTGCACCATCCGATGTACAAAGAACGGGAAGATCGCCTTCATCTACCTCCAGCGAGTGTCGGAGTAAATAGCCATGGGTAGCCTAGCCGGCTTCCCCTGGCCCTTCTGAAAAAATTACGAGCCCGTCCGGCTCTCAAGAATCCAAGACATGGGGCCGCCTTCCCCTTGCTGGCTGTCACCCAGGCCGGCTTTCGGAAGGTGGCCCGACTTTAGCCCTCATGAAGAAAGCCATGGGAGGCCGACTTCGAGAAGCCGGCCGCGAGGAGGCCGACTCCAAGAAGCCGGCTCCCATAAAGCGGTCGAGACCGTACCCTCAAAGTTTGCATCCACCTAGCGGCGATGAGATAGGGCGTGGCTACAGTAAAGCCTGCCACCCCCAAATCCCGGAGCACGATCGGCACAGTGCGCCGCACGGGTGACCAAGACCCGCCCGGCGCAACACTGTTGCCATGCCGACCCTGACGCCATCCACGACGGACTACCAGCATGGCCCACGGGCGGTGGGCCCCTTCGGGCAGAGAGACACCCGAAGGCGGCCACGCCTCCCCCAGTCGGCACAAGACAGAGCCGGCTCCCCGCAGCCGGCTTGCCGCCTCCCTCGAAGGAGACGCCCCATTAAGGAGACAAGATGCGGTGAGGCTACAGCGATCGCCCGCCGGGCAGCGGCACTATAGCCACGCCTACCTCAACGAAGCCCACGTCACCAAGATAGAGCAACAGTAACCAGCCGCCGACCAGGTCCTGGACAGTGGGGCCTCCTGTCGACCAAGGGGCCGGCAGCCGGTGGGACCCACCAGTCGGCGGGCCCCAGCAGCCCGCGTAGAAGCCGGCGAGCGCAGTCACAGATGGCTGGGCCCCGCGCCCAGTCGGATTACCATTGTACCCCCGGGGGGTAGGCCTATATAAACCCCCCGGGCCATCCATGCAAAGAGTTGGACCCCCAGCTAGTTTTAGACACCACACAAGGAGAAGAAGCAAGCTAGCCGTGCCCTTCTTCCTCCTCCCACCGAACAGCTCAAGGAGCATTGTGTAGCTACTTGTCCATCTAGTGATCATGCGGAGACCCCGTAGGGCAGCAGTAGGGGTGTTATCTCCACTGAGAGCCCCGAAGCTGGGTAAGATTCGCCGGCGTGCATGTCTTCGCCTCATCCCGTTTCCAGGCACCGGCGACGTCTTACTGGCTCCCACAATGATAAGCCACCCGTTGGCATATGTCGCACCTACCACCCAACATTTGGCGCCCACCGTGGGGCCAGGTGCACCGTCGTCCGGAGACCTGTTCTGGACGGGAACCCTCTTCCTCCCCAGCGAGTGTAGCCAGCCCGGCACGCCCGATGGCGCTTGCCACGATGCGCTGCAAGGCGTCACCAGCATCTGCACGGCAAGCAGCCTCGCCAATCTCCTCGACGAAACCCTCATCTCCGATGAGCTCGCCTCCGATGCGGGCACCGACCACCTCGCCAACCTCCTCGGCCAGCTCCATGTCTCCAGCGAGCCTGCTGTGGATCTGGAGTCGGTTGGCTCCACCGACCCGATGCCTGTCGACTCCGACACGGCCTCCTTCGACACCTTCCCCACCAACGTCGCGATCTACAATGACCCGCTTCCTTGGACCGATGGCCGCGATACTGTCACCACCGAAGTGATGGTCGTCGGCCACGGCGGCCCGGCCAACAAGAGCGCCCACGGAGCCCCGCACGCGGCTGCCCACGACTTGTCCACCCCCCTCCCGGCTGATGACGACGACGAAGCACTGGAGGCGCGCCGCCTCACCTTCCTCGCAGAGGGCCGTAGGCTGGCCTCCGTGAGACGCCCCACTGAGGCCTACCAGCGCGAAGCTGACCGCGCCGACTTCGGCACGCCGGCCCTGGGCGGGCCAAGCCGGGCCGTCATTGTCAAGCAACGCAGCGCCGTCATCGCCGACATGCTGGGAGTCGACCGCCCGGTCTATGCCACTCCGCTCGAGAATTTGCGTGCCGCCCAGGCGGCCGTGGACGAGTTGGACGGCTTGGAGGCCGAAGAACTCCCCCACATGACCCAGCGCATCCAGCAACTGACTGACGCGGCCGCACGGTGCCACGAAGCGGACGCCCGCACGGGAAGCCCTCCCCCGTGCCGAGATCACGGCGCGACGTCCCGGACACCAACACCGAGCAACGCCCGCGCGCGGCGCGAGAAAGAGCCGGCGGCCAGCCGAAGCCGGACCCGAATCTCCATCGAGCGAGACGCGGACGGCCATCCCCGAGCCATGGAATGGCGGGGCAACCCGCCTCCGCCTCGACCCCGTGGAGAGAGATATCCCACCCCGCCGCCAGTGGCGCACCCAACTCTCAGCGGCCGACTAGGTCGCCGCGAAGGAGTCGGCGAGAACGACGCCCGTCATCGGATCAACCGCCTGGCGCGATCCCTGGCGCTGGAAGAAGAAGACGATGTCGGCCTGCCTTGTTTCGGCCCCCGCATCCGCGACGAGCCTTTCCCCAAAGGGTTCTCGCTCCCAAGAGACACACCCAAGTACAACGGCTCCGTGAAGCCGGAAGATTGGTTGATCGACTACTCCACGGCGGTCAGCATAGCCAACGGCAACCGGCGCGTTGCCATGAAGTGTGTGCCCCTCATGCTGCAAGGCACGGCGCGGACCTGGCTCAACAGCCTCAAGCCTCTCAGCATCAACAGCTGGCTAGATTTCACTGAAGCTTTCATCCGCAACTTCACCAGCACCTACAAGCGGGCCCCCAAGCCCAGGCAGCTCTCCCTGTGCGTACAGGGCCCAGCCGAGTCCACTCGCGACTACCTCACGCATTGGGCCGAGCTCCGCAATTCTTGCGAGGGGGTGCACGAGGTGCAAGCCATCGAATACTTCACTGCCGGGTGCCGAGAAGGTACCCTCCTCAAGCACAAGCTCCTCTGCGATGAGCCGACTACCCTCGACGAGCTTCTGGACATAGCAGACAAATACGCCACCGCCGACTCTTTGATGAAGACCGAGCTCCGGGTAGACGCATCCGAGAAAGTACTCAACCCGGCGCCCAGGACGCCGACAGGGGATTCCGGCCGACGCCCACACCCGAACGACCATAAGCGCAAGGGCCCTGCGCCGCCTCCCGCCAGTCGGCAGGTGGCCACGGTCGAAGACGCGCTGCCTGAAGGGCGACCCGCGCCCAAGAAGCCCAAGGGCGGCCGGCCGGCTTGGCAGCCGGCTTTCTCCTACGAGCAAACTCTCGACGCCCCATGCAAATTCCATAGCGACGCGAAGCCGTCCAACCACACAACCCGGAAGTGCCATTGGCTCACCCGAATCTCTAAAGGCGAGGGGCTCGCGCCGCCTCCGCCTGCCGGCCCGCCGCCTCCGGCCGCTCGGCCCGCAGTCGGAGTCATGCACGACGAATTCCCCGACGAGCGAGCAACCTACATCGTCTTTACAAGCCAGCTCGAAGACCGGCGCGGCAAACGCCGAGAGCTAAATGTTAAGACGAAGCAGCTCATGCCTACTTGGACAGTGTTTCATGGCATCGTACCCGGCTTGTCCTGTGCCCCCATTGGCAAGATCAATATTGATGTACTCTTTGGGGAAAGGAGCATTTCCGTCGGGAAGCAATATGGTTTGAAGTGGTGGACCTGGAGAGCCCCTACCACGCGTTGCTTGGCCGACCCGCCTTGGCCAGGTTCATGGCAGTTCCCCACTATGCATACCTCAAGATGAAGATACCAAGTTCCAAGGGCGTCATCACCGTAGCCGGCGATTACAAGAAGTCTTCCGAGTGCGCTGCCGCCAGCAGTCGGCTGGCTGAGTCCCTTGTGATTGCCGAAGAGAAGAAGATGTTGGACTGGGTCGTGGCCATGGCCAGCAACCAGCCGAACCAGTCCCCCGACCCCAAGGAGTATGATGCCCAAGGATCTTTCCAGCTGGCCAAAGAAACCAAGAAGATACCCCTTGACCCCGAGCACCCCGAGAGGTTTGCCGTCATCGGGGCAAGCCTGAACAGCAAATAGGAAGGAGAGCTCGCTGATTTCCTCCGTGAGAATCGGGACATCTTTGCATGGTCCCCCAAGGACATGCCGGGTGTTGTGAAGGAATTCGCCGAGCACAAACTACACGTCCGAAAAGACGCGAAACCAGTCAAGCAGCCCCTCCGCCGACTATCAGAGGAAAAGAGAAGGATTATAGGGGAGGAGATAGCCCGGCTTCTGGCAGCCGGCTTAATTATGGAAGTCTTCTTTCCAGAGTGGCTTGCCAACCCGGTCCTCGTGTTAAAGAAGAACAATAAGTGGCGCATGTGTATAGACTACACAAGCCTCAACAAGGCCTGCCCTAAAGATCCCTTTGCCCTGCCGAGGATTGACCAAGTGATAGACTCCACGGCCGGATGCGAGCTGTTGAGTTTCTTGGATGCTTACTCAGGATATCACCAGATAAAGCTAGATCCGGACGACCGCCTGAAGACCGCCTTCATCACGCCATTTGGAGCCTTCTGCTACCTGACTATGACATTCGGCTTAAGAAATGCCGGTGCCACTTTTCAGCGTTGCATGCAGAAGTGCCTCCTCAAGCAACTCGGCAGAAACGCTCACGTCTACGTGGACGACATTGTGGTGAAGACGGAGAAGCGCGGCACCTTGCTGGGAGACCTCAAAGAAATGTTTGAAAACCTACGCCGGTTCCAAATCAAGCTCAACCCCGAGAAATGCGTGTTCAGAGTGCCAGTCGGCCAGCTCCTAGGCTTCCTGGTCTCCGAACGCGGCATCGAATGCAACCCGGTGAAGATCAAGGCCATCGAGAGAATGGTGATCCCCACCAAGCTTTGAGACATCCAAAAGTTCACCAGATGCTTGGCCTCCTTGAACCGCTTCATCAGCCGGCTCAGAGAGAAAGCTCTCCCCCTCTACCGCCTCATGAAGAAGAGCACTCACTTCGAGTGGAACGACCAGGCCGACCAAGCTTTTCACGAGCTGAAGAAGATGCTGGCCACGCCGCCCGTCCTAGCGGCGCCGACTGGGAAAGAACCCATGCTCCTTTACATTGCCGCAACCAGCCGGGTGGCCAGCACCGTCATCGTAGTCCAACGCCCAGAAGAAGGCCGAGCCCAGCCGGTCCAGAGGCCGGTGTATTATTTGAGCAAGGTGCTGTCCGCTTCAAAGCAGAACTACCCGCACTACCAGAAGATGTGTTACGGCGTGTACTTCACCGCCAAGAAGCTGAAGCCCTACTTTCAAGAGCATCCCGTCACGGTCGTATGCACCGCCCCGCTGGCCGAGATCATAGGCAGCCGGGACGCATCGGGCCGGGTGGTGAAATGGGCCATCGAGCTGGCCCCTTACACAATCTTCTACCAGCCCCGCACCGCCATCAAGTCCCAAGCACCGGCCGACTTCCTCGTCGACTGGGCCGCGACCCAGTACCTGCCGCCGGCTCCCGACTCCACCCATTGGCGCATGCACTTTGACGGGTCCAAGATGCGCACCGGCTTGGGAGCCGGCGTCGTCCTTACCTCTCCCAAAGGCGACAAGCTCAGATACACGCTGCAGATTCACTTTGCCGCCTCCAACAATGTAGCCGAGTACGAGGCACTCATACATGGGCTCCGGCTTGCCAAGGAACTCGGCATCCGCCGGATCCTATGTTATGGCGACTCAGACTTGGTGGTTCAGCAATCATCCGGCGACTGGGACGCCAAGGACGCATATATGGCAAGCTATCGCTTCCTGGTTCAACAACTCAGCGGATACTTTGAAGGATGCAAGTTCCTCCACGTACCGCGAGCCGACAACGAGCCAGACGATGCCCTAGCTTGAATAGGCTCCACTCGGCAAGCAATACCAACCGGCGTCGCTCTACAACGCCTCCTCAAGCCGTCCATCAAGCCATCTCCAGAGTCCGATTCCATCTTCGTACCGCCTGACCCCGACGCGGCCGGGTCCGACTTGAGGAACCAAGCAGGTGACCCCGGGACTTCAGTAGTCGGCCCGGGGACTTCGGCAACCGGCTCGGGGACTTCCACACCAGGCTCGGGGACTGCAGTAGCCGGCCCGGGGACTGCACCAACACAATAGCCGGTGGCCGACTCCAGCATTTCACCACCCAACCCGCCCACCCTGGTGGCAGTAGCCACATTGGCAGTAGGAGAAGTCGCGGCTCCGTCATGGGCTCAGTCCATCCACAACTTCCTAGTAAACCAAGATCTGCCGGCTGACGAAACAGAGGCAAGACAAGTCCAACATCGAGCCGGAGCATACACAATCGTCAACAGAGAACTCGTCAAGCGCAGTGTCACTGGAGTCCTCCAACGGTGCGTCGAGCAAGAGAAGGGCATTGCAATCCTCAGAGACATTCACCAAGGAGAATGCGGCCACCATGTGGCTTCAAGATCACTCATCGCCAAAGCTTTCCGCCATGGTTTCTTCTGGCCGACTGCTTTGGATAACGCCAAAGAATTAGTTAAATATTGCAAAGGGTGCCAACTCTTCAGCTCCAAGCAACACATGCCGGCTTCGACACTCAAGACCATTCCCCTCACCTGGCCCTTCGCCGTTTGGGGACTGGACATGGTGGGCCCATTCAAGACGGCGCGCGGCGGGATGACGCATTTGCTCGTCGCCGTGGACAAATTCACCAAGTGGATTGAGGCAAAGCCGATCAAGAAGCTGAATGGGCCGACTGCTGTGACATTCATCGCAGACATAACAACTCGGTACGGCATGCCACACAGCATCATCACCTACAATGGCATGAATTTTGCCAAAGGAGCCTTGGCAAGTTTCTGCGCAGCCCAAGGTATACGGCTGGACTTAGCGTCCGTCGCCCACCCGCAGTCAAACGGCCAGGTCGAGCGAGCCAACGGCCTCATCCTCTCCGGCATCAAGCCCCGACTGGTCGTACCACTGGAGCGATCAACCGGCTGTTGGCTCGATGAGCTGCCGGCTGTCCTCTGGAGTCTGCGCACTACCCCAAACAAGTCAACCGGCTTCACTCCTTTCTTCCTCATGTACGGTGCCGAGGCGATCATCCCAACCGACATCGAGTTCGACTCGCCCCGGGTAACCATGTACACGGAGGCGGAGGCCAAGGAAGCACGAGAAGACGGCGTCGACCTGCTGGAAGAAGGCCGGCTGTTAGCCCTCAGCCGGTCTGCCATCTACCAGCAGGGTTTGCGCCGCTACCACAGTCGGAAGGTCAGGCCAAGATCTTTCCAAGAGGGCAATCTTGTGCTCCGGCTGATCCAGCGAACAGCCGGCCAACACAAGCTCTCGGCCCCTTGGGAGGGCCCCTTCGTCATCAGCAGAGCTCTAGGCAACGACTCCTACTACCTAATCAACGCGCAGAAGCCCAACGCACGCAAGAGAGACGACTCCGGCAAGGAGTCGGAACGACCATGGAACGCCAACCTCCTTCGAAGATTTTACAGTTGAAATGCAGTATGTATCACGCTAACTTTTGTACTAAATACGAGACAATAGGCCCCCCGAGGAGGGCTCGGGGACTGCCATCTTTTATCTATGAATGAAAAGTATCATGCTTATGACCTTGTCATTTCATTTACTTGTTCCGTCCAGCACCGGGTTCGACTAGTCGGCCCGGGGACTGGCCGACTGGAGTTATATTAGAAGTCCTACCCGCGGTCAGACAAGTAGTGTGCTGACACCCAGGCTTAGCTCTTGCCAAAGTCGCAGTTCGAAGAACCGGCTGTTCGGCTGGCAAGAGTCAAAACGAGGAAAGGACACCCACACGAAAAATGGCCAGGGACCAACGGACTAACATAACGAAAGCCGGTTTGCCGCCTACCACCGACCGACTACCAAAGTAGCCGGCCGGCCGGTTTCCATTCACTTCACTTCAATCCAAGAAAGCTCGAGTACTTGCCTCCCCAAAGAGGGAAGGCGGCAAAGGAAAAAGCCTAAGGATAAAAAGCATACGCGAATGGAAACCAAACATGCACATAACAATATTTACATAAAAGACCTCCAAGAGGCCAGCATTCAACATAGTTTGGATACACCCCCAGTGGGTGGAACTGCGAAAGCTTAATAAAGATTGTTCAAAAGGCAACAAGCAGGAAAAATAAGGACGGCAGGTCAAGCTGGCGGGGCGACCGACGAGCCGGGCTGGTTGGCGGAGACGGTTGTGCCGGCTGAAGGAGTGGCCAGCTGGCAAACCTCGGCTTGATCACCGCCTCCCGCAGAGGGCGTGCTTCCACGCGCCTCGTTGCTGGAGGCACGGTCAGCCTGAGGCCGGCCGGTTGTTCCACTAGCCGGCTCGACGTCTTCACCGTCCTCTTCTTCGTCATCCTCGCCCTCGTCGCTGGAGGCGATCTCCTCTGTCGAGTCCTCGCCCACCTCCGGGTTCAGCCCGAACCACTCCTCCGGCTGGGCAACACCGTCATCATTGATTTCAGGTGCAAAAACGTTGATGTCGGTGCACTCGGCGATCGTCGAAGCACGTTGGGCGATAGCCGGCCGCACCTCCTCCAGCTCCGTGTCGGCCTCCAGCCGCCAAGTGCGCAGCTGGTCCAGGTTCAGCCCTGGGTACCAAGCTCGAACGAACTCCAACGCCCGCCCGGCTCCAAGACGGGCCGCCGACGCCTTCCAAGCTTCAAAGCGACCGACTGCGACCTCCAGCCAGTCGGCTGTCCGGCTTAGGGTGCAGGGGATCGTCTCGCCGGGCCAGAGGGCGGCCAACACCTGCGCCCCGGCACGTTGGAGCCGGTGAAGCATCCGGTGAGCCGGTTGCAGCCGTGCTTGGACAGCCAAGAGCTGCTCCTCAAGCGTCCGATTTGCGTCCGGTGCGATGTTGACCCCCGCCTGACGGTGCGCCTTGCGATGGGCCTCGATGGTTTGGGCGGTGAAGGTGGAGTAGCCGGGAAAGTAGTCTGCACAATAAAATAGACAGCAGCACAAGTCAAGCCAAAAACCAGGCGGCAAGGGGCAGGAGTGGAGCAAGGAAGGCGGCTTACCGTTGATCAAGTCCTCGATGCGGCCGAAGCCTTCATCCAGCGCTCGCCGGGCCTCAGCCTAGCTCACCGCCTCGGTCTCAAACTCTGCCTTCAGGGCGGCCTCGCTATCCCGCGCTTTCTGCAGGGCCGCCTTGTGGCTCTCCTCTTGGTCAGCCAGCTTCTTGGCCAGGCGGTCACGCTCCTGAACCAAGGCAGTGTACTCAGCATCCTTGGTACGAAGGGCGGCCTGCGCTTCGCTGAGCTCCCTCCTCAAGTCGGCGTTGGCCCCTGAAAGCACGAAAGACGAAAGAAAAAGAAAAAAAAACTAATAAGGAAAAAGTCATCAAGGAAGATCCGACCCGACTGCTCAGCAGTCGGCCCGAATCTCGGGGACTACACCCAGTGGGTGCGCTGACGCGCCCCCACAGGAGACAGACAAGATCAAGCACTTACTTCGGCTGTTGGTCAGATCGTCGGTCTTTTGACCCAACTCCTGAGCCTGGGAGTTGAAGGCGGCAGCACAGGAGTTATGATATTCCTGGAAGTTCAGACAGGAAGCAAAAATAAGGTAGTCGTCAAGAAAGATTCGACCCGACTGCTCAGCAGTCGGCCCGAATCTCGGGGACTACACCCAGTGGGTGCGCTGACGCGCCCCCACAGAAGAAATCAAGAGACCAAAGCGGCCAAGAATGAAAGACTCACCGGATGGCGGCCCGCGTTGACAGGAACTCCTGGGTATACTGCTGCAGCAGGGCGGCCTGAGCTTGAAGCCGGCTCCGGACCTCTTGAGCCGCCACATTCAGCTCGCCAGTCCCCCCGCTGGGAGTCCAGTCGGACGTGGCGGTGTTGGCCGCCTCCAGAGCCTCCGCCGACTTGCCGGCGCCCGCAACTCGGCACGACTCCGGCGGAGCGGCGCCTCCCTCTGCGCGCCGACGCATCACCAGCTGCACCTCAAAGCCAGCTCCGTCCTCCGGCTCACCCCCGGCAGGCTCCTCTGGCGCCGTTGACGATTGGCCGCCTTGGCCCGCCCCGGTTGGCGCTGCCGGCGGCGCTCTCCCCGCGAAGACCACGAGGTCCTCCCTCCTCTCCATCAGCGGCGGGTCTTGGACGATTTCCTCCGCTTGGGGCAATGGGGTGTCAGGGGCCACGGCTCGGAGGGGAATGGCGAGCGGCGGAGGCTGGTTACGCGAACCCTCCGCTTCCGTTTCCGCGGTCACCGCCTCCGCCTGGGCCTTGGCTGCCGCGTCGGCCTGCTCCCTCGCCGCCTGGGCGACCGCTTTTTCCGCCGCCTCACGCTCCTCCCACGCCTCACGGGCATTCCGCTTCGTGGCCTCCCTGAGGTCGGCGCGGGGGTCCATGCGGTGGGAGCCCGAAGACCCTCCAGTCGGCCAACCTACGAAGCCGCCCGGACCCCGCTCAAGGGAAAGCGGCGCCCTGTCCAACAAGCGGGAAAAGGTTAGGAAGAATGTTCGAACAAGAGAGAACGATGAAAAGCATGCGACCAGGCAATCCACGACTTACGCTGAGACCGCCTAAGGCCTGCTTCACCGCCTTGCGGAAGCGGGCCGCTTTTGCGGCCGCCTCATCTCGTTTGGTCGCCGTGGTGGAGGCTTTGGACTTCTTCGGCCGACTGCCGAAGAGGGTTGATGCGGCCCGGTGCTTCTGTGCACTGCCGCTGGCAGCCGGCGTGGTGGACAAGCCCGCGCTCTGATGGTTGGCCGCCGGCTGGTGACGCGGGGCGACTTCGGCTTCGGCATCATCCGGCCAGTCCTCGAAGCTGGCAGTAAGCCCTGTGCCTCCGGGCTCGGCGTCGTCCCCCACGACGGTGTCTTCCATGGCGGCCGCCCCCAAATCCGGGTCGTCGACGTCGTCCACCGTGCGGTCGGGGACGTACTGGCGTTCTATCCCTGCTGCCCCGGTCGTCGGCGGAAGAAGGGGGTTCTGCTAAGAAGAACCGACCGATCAGAAGTCGGCCATCATAAAGCCGGCCACCAACAAAAAGAAGAAAGAGAGGAAAAGCTCACCACGGGCGGAGGGTTGGCGCGAGAATACGGCACCTTGCCATATCGCCAGTCCTCGGCGAGCTTGCAATTGGAGATATGATTTACCATGTACGACACCTCCGCATGAGGCATCTCCTTGGTGCTCAGCCGGCTTGGGGCGAAGCGGACGCTCATCTGACACATCATGTGGGGTCGGCTTTGGAGAGGAAGTATCCGGCGCTCCACGAAGGCAGCCACCAAGTCGGCCCCGCTCAGGCCTTCCGACTGGATCATCACCCAAAGCCGGGAGACGGCAGCGTTCCCAGCCTGAGACAGTGACCTGGACCAGAAACTCCATGAGGGCTGCCTCCCAGCCGGCGGGCCGGCTACGTAAGCCGGCAGGTTGACGTGGTCTCCTTGCTGGGCGACGTTCTTCACGTAGAAGTACGACTTCTGCCAGATCTTCACCGACTGGATCAGGGGGATGGACGGGAACGGGTTGTTCTCGCCCGACCTCCTCATGGCGATGTAGGCCCCGCAGGGGGCGGGCACGCCTGCGATGACGGTGCCGAGTTTGCTCTGGAAGAATTCCCCCCAGAGCTCCAGCGTGGGGAGCAGCCCCAAGAAACCTTCACAGAGAGAGACGAAGGCCGACAGCAGCATCACCGTGTTGGGTGTGAGGTGATGCGGCTGAAGATTGTAGAACTCGAGGAAGGAGCGCAGGAATCCGCTCGCCGGAAGGCCGAAGCTGCGCATGAAGTGCGAGCGGAAGACGACCCGCTCGCCCTCCTCCGGTGCCGGCGAGATCTCCGTCTCTGGTGCCAGGCGGACCCGCACGAGGTTGGCGTCGGGAAGGCGCCGAGTCTAGCGGAGGAAGTCAACATGGTCCTCATGGACGTTGGAGCCGTCCCACGAGCTCGACAGCGCCATGGGAGCAAGACGATGTGGCGGCGCGGCGGCGCTGAGACGGGAGGCTGCGGTGGCAACGAGAGGAAGAAAGGAGGACGAGAAGGGGCGGAGCGAGAGGGAGCGTGAGAACCTCTGTCTCTCCCCCTCCTCCCCCTACTTATAGGCTCGCGTGGCGGAGCCGAGGAGGCGCGGTGTGGGGAAACGTGGGGATCGATCGTGCCCACTCCCCCACGTCCCGCGTTTATTGCACCCTAACGGCGAAATAAAATCGCCACGGGAAGGCGAGCGGTCCACCTGGGCCGCAGAAGATCAGCGTTCGGGCCGAGGCCTAGGAGTGGCGGGCCCAGGCCTGCGGTGGCATCCCATCGCGCGCATGCGCTGGCCGGGTCTTGCTGCCACGTGGCCCGGGGGAGGGCCCGCGGTCAGCACGCGGGTCGACCACTTTCCCGCCTGCAAGACGCAGGGCTCCCATAACTCGGCATACACTAGCAAAGCCGGCTCTTCAGGGTAGGAAGCTGACCAAGCTTCTCGTCCCTTTGTCCGCCTCGAAGCTCGATCAGCTTCGGGGACTACTGTCGGAGTAAATAGCCATGGGTAGCCTGGCCGGCTTCCCCTGGCCCTTCTGAAAAAATTACGAGCCCGTCCGGCTCTCAAGAATCTAAGACATGGGGCCGCCTTCCCCTTGCTGGCTGTCACCCAGGCCGGCTTTCGGAAGGTGGCCCGACTTTAGCCCTCATGAAGAAAGCCATGGGAGGGCCGACTTCGAGAAGCCGGCCGCGAGGAGGCCGACTCCAAGAAGGCGGCTCCCATAAAGCGGTCGAGACCGTACCCTCAAAGTTTGCATCCACCTAGCGGCGATGAGACGGGGCGTGGCTACAGTAAAGCCTGCCACCCCCAAATCCCGGAGCACGATCGGCACAGTGCGCCGTACGGGTGACCATGACCCGCCCGGCGCAACACTGTTGCCATGCCGACCCTGACGCCATCCACGACGGACTACCAGCGTGGCCCACGGGCGGTGGGCCCCTTCGGGCAGAGAGACACCCGAAGGCGGCCACGCCTCCCCCAGTCGGCCCATGACAGAGCCGGCTCCCCGCAGCCGGCTTGCCGCCTCCCTCGAAGGAGACGCCCCATTAAGGAGACAAGATGCGGTGAGGCTACAGCGATCGCCCGCTGGGCGGCGACACTATAGCCATGCCTACCTCGACGAAGCCCACGTCACCAAGATAGAGCAACAGTAACCAGCCGCCGACCAGGTCCTGGACAGTGGGGCCTGCCTGTCGACCAAGGGGCTGGCAGCCGGTGGGACCCACCAGTCGGCGGGCCCCAGCAGCCGGCGCAGAAGCCGGCGAGCGCAGTCACAGACGGCTGGGCCCCGCGCCCAGTCGGATTACCATTGTACCCCCGGGGGGTAGGCCTATATAAACCCCCCGGGGCACCCATGCAAAGGGTTGGACCCCCAGCTAGTTTTAGACACCACACAAGGAGAAGAAGCAAGCTAGCCGTGCCCTTCTTCCTCCTCCCACCGAACAGCTCAAGGAGCATTGTGTAGCTACTTGTCCATCTAGTGATCATGCGGAGACCCCGCAGAGCAGCAGTAGGGGTGTTATCTCCACGGAGAGCCCCGAAGCTGGGTAAGATTCGTCGGCATGCATGTCTTCGCCTCATCCCGTTTCCAGGCACCCGCGACGTCTTACTGGCTCCCACAATGATAAGCCACCCGTTGGCATATGTCGCACCTACCACCCGACATTTGGCGCCCACCGTGGGGCCAGGTGCACCATCGTCCGGAGACCTATTCTGGACGGGAACCCTCTTCCTCCCCAGCGAGCTTAGCCAGCCCGGCACGCCCGATGGCGCTTGCCACGACGCGCTGCAAGGCGTCACCAGCATCTGCGCGGCAAGCAGCCTCGCCAATCTCCTCGACGAAACCCTCATCTCCGACGAGCTCGCCTCCGATGCGGGCACCGACCACCTCGCCAACCTCCTCGGCCAGCTCCATGTCTCCAGCGAGCCCGCTGTGGATCTGGAGTCGGTTGGCTCCACCGACCCGATGCCTGTCGACTCCGACACGGCCTCCTTCGACACCTTCCCCACCAACGTTGCGATCTACAACGACCCGCTTCCTCGGACCGACGGCCGCGATACTGTCACCACCGAAGTGATGGTTGTCGGCCACGACGGCCCGGCCGACGAGAGCGCCCACGACGCCCCGCACGCGGCGGCCCACGACTTGTCCACCCCCCTCCCGGCTGATGCCGACGACGAAGCATTGGAGGCGCGCCACCTCACCCTCCTCGCAGAGGGCCGGAGGCTGGCCTTCGTGAGACGCCTCACTGAGGCCTACCAGCGCGAAGCTGACCGCGCCGCCTTCGTCACGCCGGCCCCGGGCGGGCCAAGCCGGGCCGGTATTGTCAAGCAACACGGTGCCGTCATCGCCGACATGCTGGGAGTCGACCGCCCGGTCTATGCCACTCCGCTCGAGAACTTGCGTGCCGCCCAGGCGGCCGTGGACGAGTTGGACGGCTTGGAGGCCGAAGAACTCCCCCACATGACCCGGCGCATCCAGCAACTAATTGACGCGGCCGCACAGAGGCACAAAGCCGATGCCTGCGCGGGAAGCCCTCCCCCGCGCCGAGATCACGGCGCGATGTCCCGGACACCAACTACGAGCAACGCCCGCACGCGGCACGAGAAAGAGCCGGCGGCCAGCCGAAGCCGGACCCGAATCTCCATCGAGCGAGACGCGGACGGCCATCCCCGAGCCATGGAATGGCGGGGCAACCCGCCTCCGCCTCGACCTCGTGGAGAGAGATATCCCACCCCGCCGCCAGTGGCGCACCCGACTCTCAGCGGTCGACTAGGTCGCCGCGAAGGAGTCGGCGAGAACGACGCCCGCCATCGGATCGACCACCTGGCGCGATCCCTGGCGCTGGAAGAAGAAGACGATGTCGGCCCGCCTTGTTTCGGCCCCCGCATCCGTGACGAGCCTTTCCCCAAAGGGTTCTCGCTCCCAAGAGACACGCCCAAGTACAACGGCTCCGTGAAGCCGGAAGATTGGTTGATCGACTACTCCACGGCGGTCAGCATAGCCAACGGCAACCGGCGCGTTGCCATGAAGTACGTGCCCCTCATGCTGCAAGGCACGGTGCGGACCTGGCTCAACAGCCTCAAGCCTCTCAGCATCAACAACTGGCTAGATTTCACTGAAGCTTTCATCCGCAACTTCACCAGCACCTACAACCGGGCCCCCAAGCCCAGGCAGCTCTCCCTGAGCGTACAGGGCCCAGCCGAGTCCACTCGCGACTACCTCACGCATTGGGCCGAGCTCCGCAATTCTTGCGAGGGGGTGCATGAGGTGCAAGCCATCGAATACTTCACTGCCGGGTGCCGAGAAGGTACCCTCCTCAAGCACAAGCTCCTCTGCGACGAGCCGACTACCCTCGATGAGCTTCTGGACATAGCAGACAAATACGCCACCGCCGACTCTTCGATGAAGACCGAGCTCCGGGTAGACGCGTCCGGGAAAGTACTCAACCCGGCGCCCAGGACACCGGCAGGGGATTCTGGCCGACGCCCACACCCGAACGACCATAAGCGCAAGGGCCCTGCGCCGCCTCCCGCCAGTCGGCAGGTGGCCATGGTCGAAGACGCGCTGCCTGAAGGGAGACCCGCGCCCAAGAAGCCCAAGGGCGGCCGGCCGGCTTGGCAGCCGGCTTTCTCCTACGAGCAAACTCTCGACGCCCCGTGCAAATTCCATAGCGGCGCGAAGCCGTCCAACCACACAACCCGCAAGTGCCATTGGCTCACCCGAATCTCTAAAGGCGAGGGGCTCGCGCCGCCTCCGCCTGCTGGCCCGCCGCCTCCGGCTCCGCCGCCTCCGGCCGCTCGACCCGCAGTCAGAGCCATGCACGACGAATTCCCTGACGAGCAAGCAAGCTACATCATCTTTACAAGCCAGCTCGAAGACCGGCGCGGCAAACGCCGAGAGCACCAGGAAGTCAGCGTGGTCGCTGCCAACCCCGCCGGACACATGCATTGGTCAGAAAAACCCATCAGCTGGAGCCGGGCCGACCATCCAGAGGTGATGCCGTCTCCCGGCTCTTATGCGTTGGTCCTGGAAGCCACCCTCGCGATGGACAGACGCGCTGCCCGCTTCTCCCGCGTGCTGATAGACGGCGGGAGCAGCATCAACATCCTGTACCGTGACACCCTGGAGAAGCTAAATGTTAAGACGAAGCAGCTCATGCCTACTTGGACAGTGTTTCATGGTATCGTACCCGGCTTGTCCTGCGCCCCCATTGGCAAGATCAATATTGATGTACTCTTTGGGGACAAGGAGCATTTCTGCCGGGAAGCAATCTGGTTTGAAGTGCTGGACCTGGAGAGCCCCTACCACGCGTTGCTTGGCCGACCCGCCTTGGCCAGGTTCATGGCAGTTCCCCACTATGCATACCTCAAGATGAAGATACCAAGTTCCAAGGGCGTCATCACCGTAGCCGGCGATTACAAGAAGTCTTCCGAGTGCGCTGCCGCCAGCAGCCGGCTGGCCGAGTCCCTTGTGATTGCCGAAGAGAAGAAGATGTTGGACCGGGTCGTGGCCATGGCCAGCAACCAGCCGAACCAGTCCCTCGACCCCAAGGAGTATGATGCCCAAGGATCTTTCCAGCCGGCCAAAGAAACCAAGAAGATACCCCTTGACCCCGAGCACCCCGAGAGGTTTGCCGTCATCGGGGCAAGCCTGAACAGCAAATAGGAAGGCGAGCTCGCCGATTTCCTCCGTGAGAATCGGGACATCTTTGCATGGTCCCCCAAGGACATGCCGGTTGTTCTGAAGGAATTCGCCGAGCACAAACTACACGTCCGAAAAGATGCGAAACCAGTCAAGCAGCCCCTCCGCCGACTATCAGAGGAAAAGAGAAGGGGGAGGAGATAGCCCGGCTTCTGGCAACCGGCTTCATTATGGAAGTCTTCTTTCCAGAGTGGCTTGCCAACCCGGTCCTCGTGTTAAAGAAGAACAATAAGTGGCGCATGTGTATAGACTACACAAGCCTCAACAAGGCCTGCCCTAAAGATCCCTTTGCCCTACTGAGGATTGACCAAGTGATAGACTCCACGGCCGGATGCGAGCTATTGAGTTTCTTGGATGCTTACTCAGGATATCACCAGATAAAGCTAGATCCGGATGACCGCCTGAAGACCGCCTTCATCACGCCATTTGGAGCCTTCTGCTACCTGACTCTGACATTCGGCTTAAGAAATGCCGGTGCCACTTTTCAGCGTTGCATGCAGAAGTGCCTCCTCAAGCAACTCGGCAGAAACGCTCACGTCTACGTGGACGACATTGTGGTGAATACGGAGAAGCGTGGCACCTTGCTGGGAGACCTCAAAGAAACGTTTGAAAACCTACGCCGGTTCCAAATCAAGCTCAACCCCGAGAAATGCGTGTTCAGAGTGCCAGCCGGCCAGCTCCTAGGCTTCCTGGTCTCCGAACGCAGCATCGAATGCAACCCGGTGAAGATCAAGGCCATCGAGAGAATGGCGATCCCCACCAAGCTTTGAGACATCCAAAAGTTCACCGGATGCTTGGCCTCCTTGAACCGCGTCATCAGCCGGCTCGGAGAGAAAGGTCTCCCCCTCTACCGCCTCATGAAGAAGAGCACTCACTTCGAGTGGAACGACCAGGCCGACCAAGATTTTCATGAGCTGAAGAAGATGCTGGCCACGCCGCCCGTCCTAGCGGTGCTGACTGGGAAAGAGCCCATGCTCCTTTACATTGTCGCAACCAGCCGGGTGGTCAGCACCGTCATCGTAGTCCAACGCCCAGAAGAAGGCCAAGCCCAGCCGGTCCAGAGGCTGGTGTATTATTTGAGCGAGGTGCTGTCCGCTTCAAAGCAGAACTACCTGCACTACCAGAAGATGTGTTACGGCGTGTACTTCACCGCCAAGAAGCTGAAGCCCTACTTTCAAGAGCATCCCGTCACGGTCGTATGCACCGCCCCGCTGGCCGAGATCATAGGCAGCCGGGACGCATCCGGCCGAGTGGCGAAATGGGCCATCGAGCTGGCCCCTTACACAATCTTCTACCAGCCCCGCACCGCCATCAAGTCCGAAGCACTGGCCGACTTCCTCGTCGACTGGGCCGAGACCCAGTACCTGCCGCCGGCTCCCGACTCCACCCATTGGCGCTTGCACTTTGACGGGTCCAAGATGCGCACCGGCTTGGGAGCCGACGTCGTCCTTACCTCTCCCAAAGGCGACAAGCTCAGATACACGCTGCAGATTCACTTTGCCGCCTCCAAAAATGTAGCCGAGTACGAGGCACTCATACACGGGCTCCGGCTTGCCAAGGAACTCGGCATCCGCCGGATCCTATGTTATGGCGACTCAGACTTGGTGGTTCAGCAATCATCCGGCGACTGGGACGCCAAGGACGCAAATATGGCAAGCTATCGCTTCCTGGTTCAACAACTCAGCGGATACTTTGAAGGATGCGAGTTCCTCCATGTTTCCAGGCACCAGAGATGTCTTACTGGCTCCCACAATGATAAGCCACCCATTGGCATATGTCGCACCTACCACCCGACAGCGAGTCAGTGTTGACGATCTTCCTCGAAACGCCAGCGACCACCGGCCCAGTATTCCTCCCCTGCCTGTGCCCTCCCCTCGACCTCACGACACCGCCGTGCTTGGCACCGCCCCCCAGCCATCCATTCAAGCCCCGCCGACCTCCAGATCAGGCACAAGCAGCTCCTGCGCCCCACACCCCTATGATAGACACCGATGCGCCGCTTCCCCGGGGAACAGGCGGACTAGGTGCTCTGCGCGCCTAAGCGGGTGCTACTTCTTTTAATTGCGGTTCGACTGACCCTGAATTGAAATCCAGGCGGGCTACTGACCTCTAGCAAAGGTGAAATAGTAAAAGGGAGGAAACCTTGTGCATTTAGTATCACGAAGAAGATGCAGTAAGAAGCGCTCAACTAGTTTCTTTCGTGGGATGAATATGGTGTGAGCAGAGACGTAAGATTTGCACGAATAAGGGAAGAGGAGTACCTCTTTCTGCTGGCAGTGCTGTGTCCTCCTTCTATTTTTCCGATGATCTTCTTGTTGTTCGCCGGAAACCAGAAGTTGTGGAGGACGGTGTAGCCTTGGACGAACCCATGGCCAAGTTGTTGAGTGTGGTGCGGTGGCCGTCTGTCGGCAGCGGGGAAGCAGATCCGAGGCGGCGAACGATGGCGTAGCGGGAACAGCTCCGGTGCGGTGGACGGTTGTGACAGTGGAGCCGCAGCAGTGAGGCATAGGACGGCATGGTCGGAGTGGTTCTGGTACGACGCACGTCGGCGTCGGTGTCGCGGAGGCAGCTCTGCCTCGGCTTCAGCTGCTAAGTCCTTGAGGGCGTTGTGGTTGCGGTTGCGTTGGACGACGACGTCGGGGTACCGGCTCCGGCGTGATGGAGGAGGGCGGCGGTGGATTGGCCGCTATGGGGTGGAGGACGGAGGAGGCTGGGGTTTCGCGAATGGTGGGAGGGCATTTTCGCGCCCATGGAGTATGAATGGGGAAACGGAGGGAGGTGGGGAACTAAGGGGGAACAATGTTTTGGTTTGAGACGCGCTTGTTTGAAATTTGGGGAAAGTTACAAACTTTCCCCCCATCTAAAATTTCGGACATATTGCGGGTTGGGGGTAGGACAGTCATGTCAGGTGTCCCAAATGTGGGCGGGATAGATTTCGGCCGAGCGCATGGGTAGGCGCCCACGGCGTATGAATGCTTCTCTGGCGTCTTGGTGAAGTTACAAACCTACCCCGGTTTAGACCTTTGGACATCGGGCCGATAGGCTACACGGGCCAGAGTCAGGACAGTAATTTCCTACCACCAAAACATTAGTCTCGCGCGGTTTCGGGTGACCAGAGGCCTATTTGGCGCTTTGTTCAATATTTGGGAGCAGAAGCATTAGGCCTCCTTTGGTTTGTAGGATTTTTGTACGAATTCTATAGGATAGGATTTGCAAAGGAAAATTCCTTTGAAGCCCTTTGGTTTGTAGGAATGGATTCCTATTCCTATGTAGGATAGGAATCAATCCTTCACGTTTTGGAGGAAAAAAACATTAGCCCAGACTCAATGGAAAAAATCCTATCCTATGCACCAAATGACATCTCTTTCTCTATAGGAATTGACATGCATGTCATCTCACTTCCTATGATTTTCCTATTCCTATAAAATTCCTATCCTATGAACCAAAGAAGGCCTTAACGTTTTCGGTTCTCTTGAATTGAACTTTCAGGATTTGTCAAACTTCACAAATCTTTACTCTTGAATATCCTAAAGCTACGATTATTTTGGAATGGAGGGGGTACATTTGAATATACATTGTACATGAGTATATATTAAAAAATATGCAACTTACCTCAGTTCATGCATGGTTCCAGATATAATCTCCTTGGTTGCATAAAAAGTTAGATATGCGTATGAATATATATATATAGCATGTTCAAACTCACAACAAAGATTGATGCCCCCTTTTACATCTGATTTACAAATGCCATTATCTCGGGTTCAAATAGATGAATGCACTTCCTATGAATTCGAATCTTCGAAACCCCCTTTATGTTGAATTCGACATGTATTCTATTTTGTAGCTAGCAATTTGGAATGTATCCATGCAAGTGACAAATATATAAAGTGCTTCACACTAACAACATGGAGTGCACTAATTAATGTTTATATATGAATTGCAAAAGCATCCATTGCCTGTATTTCAAACCGCTCTCACTCTATGGATCGATAATATGAAATAAACACATGCACATGCTAGAATTCAATTCCAGTTGAAGAAAGAGCCTACTCCTGGTACTGTATATTAGTGATAGGGGTGTGTACAAAGTACACGTGAATACCAGGCATTGTGCGTGTGTGTATACTATCGACGAACTAGCCCCCAAGCTTGTATAACATGCTAAGGGCCTAGGGTTACAAATCATATATAGTCGGCTTATCACAAGTGGGGATAGAGTCCTCCGCGACTCTGGTAGCTTCGTGTTGTACGCCGAGTCCTCCACATGGGTCTTCGTATAACATGTCTCGGTCAAACCTATATGTGGCGCAGGATGGAACCGACCCATGAGTCTTCATGTTGACCCACCACAACTAGAAATGATGTGCCCACCACACCACACATGCAATCGGCCACTAAGAAAATAAGCATATACAATAGTACAACGGTATCTAGCTCACGATACGTCTCCATATTTTGTTGATGACACTGACGGACTTTGCATTTGATGCGTGCTCTGTATTTTGTTGACGACACTTACGGTCATTATATTTGAAGTGAAAACACGATATGGTCACTGGACTTCAGAATAATCTCATAACGGTCACCACATACATTTTGTCGTGCTAACCAACATGTGGTTGGATGGTTAGAGGACAGTGGTTTCTCGAGCCCACCAAGGTTAAAGTCCCTGTGCTCGCATTTATCTTGTGTTAATTTCAGTATTTTCCGGCGACGTACGTTCAGTGGGAGGAGACGTTCCACTCGACTACGAGGCACCTATGGTGACTTCGTAAAATCTCAAGATCATATATGCTGGCCCACTCTCTCGAAGGTGCTCATAGGGGTAGGGTTCGCGTGTGCGCGCTTATAGCGGTGAGTGCTTGCGCGTATATATGAGCCCTTGCGCCTGTACCGTGTTAAACAAATACATATCATGATTATACGGTCACTGGCTCACCCGTACATCTCCGTATTTTGTTGATGACACAATCAATTGACCAGTCAAACGTTCCACGCGGCGCAACTAGTGTTGCACCATCGGGGCGTGTAACCGTGGGGCCCACCTGTCAGCCCGTATATGAAAGAAAGAAATGGTAGTTTGAGTCTGTACTGTGTTAATAAAATAGGAGTACATTTTAGGGTGATCATACGGTCACTGGCTCACCATACAGCTCCGTAATTTTTTGATAACACGATCAATTAACCAGTCAAACGGTCCACATTCAGCAGCGCACATTACCATAGGGCCCACCCGTCAGCGCGTATATGAAGGACAGAAATGGTAATAAATTAGTGGTCGGTGGGTATTCGAAGTCGTGCGACCTCTGGTTGGCAGTCACCGGCGGTTGGGGGGCGTTCAT